>NC_064851.1:82317293-82514793 GCF_024139225.1 Suncus etruscus | reverse complement strand
TCATAGAAGCCACATAGGCTCAATAAACAAAATCAACAACTGAATGCTCAACTAGAAATACTAAATTAAACTAGCTTACTAAACTTAGATGACATAATAACTACATTGCATGACATAAATATTTTCATAATTTTTCTTTTAATAAAATGCTTTGATAGTTCCATTACCATTTAGTAGTACTAAGAAATATTCTCTAAATTATTTATAATTGCCAAGGAGCAGGCTTCAGGAAGGTTCTGGGAAACTGGTGGCAAGGCCAAAGCAAATGTTACACTCATGATAGTATTTGTGTTGGAACATTGAATGCCAGAAATAATTTTACTATATGAGCAACTATGTAACCCATGGTGCTTAACATAAAGAAATATTTTATAATATCTTTATTTAAGCAGCATGGTTACAAACATATTTGTAGTTGAGTCAGTAATAAAAAGTACACCTCCCTTCACCAGTCCAACCTTCCCACCACCAATGCCTCTCCATCACACACACACACTGCCTATTTTCAAGACAAGCATTCTATTTCTCCCACACACTACATTGCAATGATAGTTGTTGGGTAGTTATTTCTCTAACTGCACTCACCAACCATTGTGGTAAGTTTCATCTCACAGGCTGGTCCTTTCAGTCCTCCTCACTATTGTCTCTAGGTTGTATTATAATACTGTCTTTTATTTTTCTTAAATTCCATAGATGAGTGAAACTATTCTGTGTCTATCTTCTCTCCCTGACTCAATTCACTCAGCATAATAGTTTCTATGTCCATCCATGTATAGGAAACTTTCATGACTTTGTTTTACCTGACAGCTGCATGGCATTCCATTGTATATATGTACCACAGTTTCCATAGCCACTCATCTGTTGTGGGGCATCTGGGTTGTTTCCAGATTCTGGCTACTGTAAATCGAGCTGCATTAAATATAGGCAAGCAGAAACTAAAAGGTCTACTTTAAGACAAGACAGGCCAACAGGAACATAAAGAAATTTAATGATTTTTAGAAAGACTCAAAATAAAGAACTAATGTGTCTGGTCTCTAGTCTGTATGGCTAAACTATCTACAACTGAGTTTGTTCAAAATGTTATTGAGTAATTCTATTACTGATATTAAGGATTTATTATTAATAACACATTAAAATATTATGTTCTCAGTAGTTTTATCTTATTTTTCTACTTATTTTTGAATTGTTGGTCCACTAGTTGATGTATCAATTAAATTGTGCAAAACCACATTTTGAAAAATACTATCATGAATCTTAAGCTCTTTATCTAGGCAACTTCTAAAAAGCTAGAAAAATTGTTATCAACCATTATCAATGCAATGTAAGTCACATTAAATTTAAGTTTTTATTAACCCTATTTTAAAATATGTTAAGGAGGCAAGAGATAGCACACGGCCGACACAGGATGTACCTGGGTTCAAATCCCGGTATCCCATATGGCCCTCCAAGCCTGCCAGGAGAGTTTTCTGAGCACAGAGCCAGGAGTAACCCCTGAGAGCCACTGGGTGTGGCCCAAAAATCAAATAAAATAAAAAAATAAAAATATATTTTAAAATATATATTGCAGATCAGATGATAGTACAGGAGTTAAGGTGCATGCATCTGACTCAGATTTAGTTTCCAGTGCCACATAGTCTCCTCACTGTCTCAAAATGTAATACAGGAAAGCCCCAAGTATTGCTAGCATTTGTATCTGGAAGTGCAGTTACTAAGCAGCACTACATTCTCCAGCTCTAACACTAGACTACCAGCCAGATTGACCATATATCACCAGGAGTAATCACCAGAGCCCCAAAGACCTAAGAACTGGTAGGACTCTCCAAAATTAATGAATAAATAAAAAGTAAAAAATGTTATACAAAATTAACTTATTTTACTAAGTACCTCCAAAATATTACCACTTTGACATGAAATAATATAATATCTATCTTAACATATTTATATTCCTATAAATATAATAGTTATTTAATAAATATAATATTAATTTTAGGGCAACTATCTCAAAGGGCCAGAGACTTTACGCCCATGTAGGAAACGTGGGTTTAAGTCTCAACATCAGGTAAACTGAAACTCTAAGCTAAAAGACTAAATCAGGAAGAAAAATCCTAGAAATGTTGGATATGATAACGCCCCCAAAAGACTAAAAAATATTTCCTGTGTTTTCATCTTTTCTTTTCTTTTTACTGTCTTTGAAATATGATCCCTATAATATACCAATAACACATCTCAGTTTAGAGATGTCACATGAGAGTAGTGTTTCACTGCACATTGCTGAAACCTGGACTTTATAAATCACAAAATTTCTTACAAACTGTTTGGAAGATAATAGTGTTGAGTGAAGTAAGTCAGAAGAAGAAAGATGAACATAAGATAATCTCACTTATAAAGTAATTGTTTTAAAATAACTGCGCTAAAATAACTGTACTAAAATAACTATGCTAGAAAATATATAAGATAGTAAAGTGGGTCATCTAGATCAACCTTGACCTAAAGACCTCGAGGAGGATAGAGAAAAAAGGAAATTAAGGCTGGAATGAAGATGAGAAAAATAAGGAATGAAGAAACAGCTTTGGTTATAATAAAAAGTTGGGAGAGTGATACTTTCAAAGCACAGATTCAACAACATTGAAAACATGAGATCTAAGCTGAAATCACTGAACTTTAATGTGCCTGCCTGGGATAGGATGGGAGTTGATAAACTATGGGAACATTAGTGATGGGAATTGACACTGGTGAAAGTATTGGTTTTGAAATGTTACATGCCTAAAATCCACTTATCAATAACTTTGTAAACCATGATTTTTAATTAAATCAATTTTAATTAAAAATGAAATAGAAATAACACCCTCATATTTGAACCTGAAATTCACTTATTCCAATATTTTTCTCCCACTAAATTGAATTATAAACTCTAAAGTGACTATCCTTTGATATTCCCATTTCAGAGTTCCAAATTCCCTATGGCCTGTATTAGGAAAGTTCTCAAATCAATGTTCTTGTCCTGCCAGGAGCAGTTTAACCACTGTCTTTTCTTTTTCTTCCCCTAACCACAAGCACAGCAGAAGAAAGCACATAACCATATTGATTGGTGCCATCTCACATTTATCCCTTTCACTTAGTTCGTGTCACTTGGTCTTCAATGTGACACTCCTTCTAGGACCTGCATTGTATTCATTCTCAAGGGAAATCACTTCATTCTTCAGAAAACTCTCCAAATATATCATTCTTTTAATGTCTTCTTTCTTTCTCTTTGGCTGTAGCAGTTAGGGTACTAGTTATTTCAGAGAAAGTAGAGAGGTCCAGTTGGAACATTATATAAGAAAACTTTTAACTCTGTATATCATGGTGATTTAATTAAATAAATAAATACAAATAAAATTTATAAAAAAAAAGAAAGAGGATTTAACTTGTACAATAGGTGACCCCAACATTTTCAAAGAAAATGCCTTCCTCTTAATCTTTCAACTATTCACTCAAGACTCCACAGTGACTTTATGGGAAAAATAGAGGATAGGTTGATCTAAATCAATTTTAATTCATTACTCTACTTCTGAAAGAAATATTTATTATTTTTTCTTTTACTATATCAGATATATAACTTTGAACAAAATAGTTCCAGCCTTCTGCTTTTTCATCTTTAAAATCAGTATGTTTCTGCTATTTAATTGCAAGGATTTAAACTTGACACTTTCAGCATAACATAAAGTGACCTTGTAAATGCTAAACACTAAACAGTGAAAATAGAGCATGTCCAGATCCAGGTGGTCTCTATACCTTTCTATACCTTGCAGTCTTGCCAGATTCAAACCTCAATTTTTTGTTGTATTGTTTTTATTTGTTTGTATTGTTTCCCTATCAATAATATTGAGATTGTAACCAATTCACAAAATTGTTTTAAATAAAAGTCTCTTTAGGGATAGTGCCTATACCAGCACAGACTTGACTCCCACAGGTTTTTTTCTAGTAGGGTTGTTTAGAAAGTTTAAACAATACTGATTAAAATGCTGTTTCAGACAGCACTTTATTGCATGGTTCTAGTTTTCTGCCTGACAGACCCTTACAATAATGATCCTGAGTTTCTAACCACAAAAAACAGTCCTTAGTTCTCAAATTTGCAAGCAACATTTCATCTCTATGTCTGGTAAGAACCCTCCATTATTTAAAATACTTAGTGACACCCAGTTGACCTTGACTAATACAATATTGATCACTTTTGGCAATCTTCTGTGAACAGGTGAGGATTTTAACACCAAAAGCAAAGGAACAAACTAGATAACTTATTTAAAGCCCTATTTGGTTTTAATATCTAATTCCCATAATTCATTCAATTTAAATAATCATTACATTACTTTCATTTCAAAACATTTCAAAACTTAGAGAAGTGCTGAGTTTATAAAATGAGTAGAATTGGAGGATATAAATTTTGGTGAGTACCATGACCCACAGCTGGCTTTCATAGCAAAGCCACAAGGGTGGAAATTGCATGCTTTGAGCTACACTACACCAACTGTATTTTATGATTCCAGGCCCAGTTTTCTCATAGCATAACCTCCCACATTTAATGACTTCATGATTGGAAACCCTTGCCCCATTCCTGCAAGCCTTGCTGTGTTGGAATGTTGAGGTTTCTAATACTAATCTCCACCACATTATCCCTTTTCTGTGCTGCATTGGGGTGTTCCAAAGTACATGCACATGTAATAACTAACATTCTTAAGAAATAAATAAAGCCTTTCTTTAGCCTATATGCTGAATAAGATTTCATTTCATGTACATCACATCACTTCTCAAAAATGCTTTTTTGTCTTGAGCTGAAGATGGGTTTTCTTGCCAGAAGTTTAGACCTCTTAAAAGTGACATCTTTTTCCTGATCTCCTGACCTCTCAAATCTTATGCTCCATCATTTGGTCTATTCACTTTAATTAACCAATAATTTGTGCAAAATCATGTATAGCTGAAAAGTAGATGTATTTATAAATAATGACTCACCTAGAAATGAAATCAATATTTTATTTATTTTTTTTTCTCTCTTCTTTTTTTTTCTTTTTTTTATTAATTTATTTAAACACCTTAATTACATACATGATTGTGTTTGGGTTTCAGTCATGTAAAGAACACCACCCATCACCAGTGCAACATTCCCATCACCAATGTCCCAAGTCTCCCTCCTCCCCACCCGACCCCAGCCTGTACTCTAGACAGGCTCTCCATTTTCCTCATACATTCTCATTATTAGGACAGTTCAAAATGTAGTTATTTCCCTAACTAAACTCATCACTATTTGTGGTGAGCTTCCTGAGGTGAGCTGGAACTTCCAGCTTTTTTCTCTTTTGTGTCTGAAAATTATTATTACAAGGGTGTCTTTCATTTTTCTTAAAACCCATAGATGAGTGAGACCATTCTGCGTTTTTCTCTCTCTCTCTGACTTATTTCACTCAGCATAATAGATTCCGTGTACATCCATGTATAGGAAAATTTCATGACTTCATCTCTCCTGACAGCTGCATAATATTCCATTGTGTATATGTACCACAGTTTGTTTAGCCATTCGTCTGTTGAAGGGCATCTTGGTTGTTTCCAGAGTCTTGCTATGGTAAATAGTGCTACAATGAATATAGGTGTAAGGAAGGGGTTTTTGTATTGTATTTTTGTGTTCCTAGGGTATATTCCTAGGAGTGGTATAGCTGGATCATATGGGAGCTCGATTTCCAGTTTTTGGAGGAATCTCCATATCGCTTTCCATAAAGGTTGAACTAGACGGCATTCCGACCAGCAGTGGATAAGAGTTCCTTTCTCTCCACATCCCCGCCAACACTGTTTATTCTCATTCTTTGTGCCATTCTCTGTGGTGTGAGGTGGTATCTCATCGTTGTTTTGATTTGCATCTCCCTGATGATTAGTGATGTGGAACATTTTTTCATGTGTCTTTTGGCCATGTGTATTTCTTCTTTGTCAAAGTGTCTGTTCATTTCTTCTCCCCATTTTTTGATGGGGTTAGATGTTTTTTTCTTGTAAAGTTCTGTCAGTGCCTTGTATATTTTGGAGATTAACCCTTATCTGATGGGTATTGGGTGAATAGTTTCTCCCACTCAGTGGGGGGCTCTTGTATCCTGGGCACTATTTCCTTTGAGGTGCAGAAGCTTCTCAGCTTAATATATTTCGATCTGTTAATCTCTGCATTCACTTGCTTGGAGAGTGCAGTTTCCTCCTTGAAGATGCCTGTAATGTCCTGGAGTGTCTTGCCTATGTGCTGTTCTATATATCTTATGGTTTTGGGTCTGATATCGAAGCCTTTAATCCATTTGGATTTTACCTTCGTACATGATGTTAGCTGGGGGTCTAAGTTCAATTTCTTGCAAGTGGCTATCCAATTGTGCCAACACCACTTGTTGAAGAGGCTTTCCCTGCTCCATTTAGGATTTCCTGCTCCTTTATCAAAAATTAGGTGATTGTATGTCTGGGGAACATTTTCTGAGTATTCAAGCCTATTCCACTGATCTGAGGACCTGTCTTTATTCCAATACCATGCTGTTTTCATAACTATTGCTTTGTAGTTAAGTTTAAAGTTGGGGAAAGTAATTCCTCCCATATTCTTTTTCCCAATGATTGCTTTAGCTATTCGAGGATGTTTATTGTTCCAAATGAATTTCAAAAGTGTCTGATCCACTTCTTTGAAGAATGTCATGGGTATCTTTAGAGGGATCGCATTAAATCTGTATAATGCCTTGGGGAGTATTGCCATTTTGATGATGTTAATCCTGCCGATCCATGAGCAGGGTATGCGTTTCCATTTCCGTGTGTCCTCTCTTATTTCTTGGAGCAGAGTTTTATAGTTTTCCTTGTATAGGTCCTTCACATATTTAGTCAAGTTGATTCCAAGATATTTGAGTTTGTGTGGCACTATTGTGAATGGGGTTGTTTTCTTAATGTCCATTTCATCCTTATTACTATTGGTGTATAGAAAGGCCATTGATTTTTGTGTGTTAATTTTGTAGCCCGCCACCTTGCTATATGAGCCTATTGTTTCTAGAAGCTTTTTGGTAGAGTCTTTAGGGTTTTCTAAGTAGAGTATCATGTCATCTGCAAACAGTGAGAGCTTGACTTCTTCCTTTCCTATCTGGATTCCCTTGATATCTTTTTCTTGCCTAATCGCTATAGCAAGTACTTCCAGTGCTATGTTGAATAGGAGTGGTGAGAGAGGACAGCCTTGTCTTGTGCCAGAATTTAGAGGGAAGGCTTTTAGTTTTTCTCCATTGAGGATAATGTTTGCCACTGGCTTGTGGTAGATGGCCTTCACTATATTGAGAAAGGTTCCCTCCATTCCCATCTTGCTGAGAGTTTTTATCAAGAATGGGTGTTGGACCTTATCAAATGCTTTCTCTGCATCTATTGATATGATCATGTGGTTTTTATTTTTCTTGTTATTGATATTGTGTATTATGTTGATAGATTTACGGATGTTAAACCAGCCTTGCATTCCTGGGGTGAAACCTACTTGATCGTAGTGGATGATCTTCTTAACGAGGCATTGAATCCTATTTGCCAGGATTTTGTTGAGGATCTTTGCATCTGCATTCATCAGCGATATTGGTCTGTAATTTTCTTTTTTTGTAGCATCTCTGTCTGGTTTAGGTATCAAGGTGATGTTGGCTTCATAAAAGCTATTTGGAAGTGTTTCTGCTTGTTCAATTTCATGAAAGAGTCTTGCCAAGATTGGCAGTAGTTCGTCTTGGAAAGTTTGATAGAATTCATTAGTGAATCCATCTGGACCTGGGCTTTTGTTTTTCGGCAGATATTTGATTACTGTTTTAATTTCATCAAAAGTGATGGGGGTGTTTAGATATGCTACATCCTCTTCCTTCAACCGTGGAAGATTATAAGAGTCCAAGAATTTATCCATTTCTTTCAGGTTCTCATTTTTAGTGGCGTAGAGTTTTTCCAAAGTAGTTTCTGATTACCCTTTGAATCTCTGTCATATCAGTAGTGATCTCTCCTTTTTCATTCCTGATACGAGTTATCAAGTTTCTCTCTCTCTCTTTCTTTGTTAGGTTTGCCAGTGGTCTATCAATCATGTTTATTTTTTCAAAGAACCAACTTCTGCTTTCGTTGATCTTTCAGACTGTTTTTTGGGTTTCCACTTTGTTGATTCCTGCTCTCAGCTTTGTTATTTCCTTCTGTCTTCCTATTCTAGGGTCCTTTTGTTGAGCATTTTCTAGTTCTATTAGCTGTGTCATTAAGCTACTCAGGTAAGCTCCTTCTTCCTTCCTAATGTATGCTTGCAAAGCTATAAATTTTCCTCAGTACTGCTTTTGCTGTGTCCCAAAAGTTCTGATAGCTTGTGTCTTTATTGTCATTTGTTTCCAGGAACCTTTTGATTTCCTCCTTGATTTTATCTCGGACCCACTGGTTATTGAGTATGATGCTGTTTAACTTCCAGGTGTTAAAGTGTTTCTTCTGAGTCCCTTTGGAGTTCACAAATAATTTCAGAGCCTTGTGGTCAGCAAAGGTAGTCTGCAAAATTTCTATCCTCTTGATCTTATGGAGGTATGTTTTATGTGCCAGCATGTAGTCTATCCTGGAGAATGTCCCATGTACATTGGAGAAAAATGTGTATCCAGGTTTCTGGGGATGGAGTGTCCTATATATATCCACTAGGCCTCTTTCTTCCATTTCTCTCCTCAGGTCTAGTATATTCTTGTTGGGTTTCAGTCTGGTTGACCTATCCAGTGTTGACAAATCCATGTTAAGGTCCCCCACAATTATTGTGTTGTTATTGACATTATTTATCAGATTTGTCAACAGTTGTATTAAATATTTTGCTGGCCCCTCATTCGGTGCATATATGTTTAGGAGAGTGAATTCTTCCTGCTCTACGTACCCCTTGATTAATATAAAATGTCCATCTTTGTCCCTTACAACCTTCCTTAGTATAAAGTTTGCATTATCTGATATTAGTATGGCCACTCCAGCTTTTTTATGGGTGTTGTTTGCTTGGATAATTTTTCTCCAGCCTTTTATTTTGAGTCTATGTTTGTTCTGACTATTCAGGTGCGTTTCTTGTAGGCAGCAGAAGGTTGGATTGAGTTTTTTGATCCATTTAGCCACTCTGTGTCTCTTAACTGGTGCATTTAGTCCATTGACGTTCAGAGAAAGCATTGTCCTGGGATTTAACGCCATCTTTATTTCAAAATTTGGTGTGTCTTTTGGGTAGTCTTGTCTTAGATTAGGTCTTTCCATTTTTCTCTTAAGACTGGTTTTGTGTCTGTGAAGTTTCTGAGCTGTTTTTTGTCTGTGAAGCCATGTATTCTTCCGTCAAACCGGAAAGTGAGTTTTGCTGGGTATAGTATTCTGGGTGAAGCATTCATTTCATTCAGTCTTGTCACAATATCCCACCACTGCTTTCTGGCATTGAGTGTTTCTGGTGACAGGTCTGCTGTAAACCTCAGGGAAGCTTGCTTGAATGTGATTTCCCCTTTTGATCTTGCTGTTTTCAGAATTCTGTCTCTATCTGTGGGATTTGTCATTGTGAATAGGATGTGTCTTGGGGTGGTTTTTCTGGGGTCTCTTTTGGTTGGTACTCTTCGGGCATGCAGGATTTGATCACAGATATTTTTTAGCTCTGGAAGTTTCTCTTTAATGATGTTCTTGACCATTGATTCTTCCTGGAAGCTTTCTTCCTGGGTCTCTGGGACTCCAATGATTCTTAAGTTGTTTCTGTTGATCTTATCATAGACTTCTATTTTCATCTGTTCCCATTCTTTGACTAATTTTTCCATTGTCTGCTCATTTGCTTTAAGTTTTTTGTCTAATCTCTCCTGCTGTATGGAATTGTTATGTATCTCATCTTCCACAGCACCAAGTCTATTCTCAGCTTCTGATACCCTGTCCCAGAGCTTATCCATTTTGTCATTCACTTCGTTTACTGACTTTTTCAGTCCTGTTATTTGACATTTTATTCCAGTTTGGAGTTTTATGATTTATGTCTTCATATTTTCTTGGTTCTTATTAGTGTTCTCTTCAACTCGATCCATGGTTTCTTGGAGTCCATTGAGCATCTTCCATATTGCTAGTCTAAAGTCCTTATCTGAGAGATTAATTAGTTGGTTGGTCATTATCTGGTCCTCAGAATTGTCATCTTCATTCTCTATGTCTGATGCTGGCCTGCGCTGTTTCCCCATTGTCACACTTGTATTGTGGGTTTTTCTACGTGTTGTGGTGGTATTCATTGTTTATATGATGCAGGCAGCACACTCCTCTGGCTCTTCCCTTTCTGGATGGGCTGACTTGCCTCTAAGGGAGGGGAGTCCTCCGTGGATGAAGCCTCACACTGGGTCAAATCTTAGGCCCGAGCATGAAACAGAGAAGACAGTCAGGAGAGAAATGTTTGCTTCTGTGATATAGCACCGTTCTTAGTGTAATTTTTCCTTCTTGTTGCAATGGTGTTCTTTCCTTAGAAAGAGTGCACGGCCGCGTAGCGAAGCGGAGCGGAGCGGCCATGCTCCACTGGAGCTTCTTTTTGCCCCACTCGCAAGAGTTTCACGCAAGAGCATAGTAGACAGACATAGACAGGTCACACTCACAGTTTTTCACAGTTGGGCCCCACTGGGCTGGTGTACTTTCATCGATTTTCCCGCCTGTTGTCACACACAGGGAGCCGGCTTTTGCAAAGTTATGCCAGTTTTCATGCTCTGTAGTCCCTCCCTGAAAATGGCATCTGGACGAGCGAGTTTTCTGAAGCCTCTTTTTGCCCCACTCGCAAGAGTTTCACACAAGAGGACAGTAGACAGACATATACAGGTCAAACTCACAGTTTTTCACAGTTGGGCCCCACTGGGCCGGTGTACTTTCATCGATTTTCCCCGCCTGTTGTCACACACAGGGAGCCGGCTTTTGCAAAGTTATGCCGGTTTTCATTCTCTGTAGTCCCTCCCTGAAAATGGCATCTGGGTGAGCGAGTTTTCTGGAGCCTCTTTTTGCCCCACTCGCAAGAGTTTCACACAAGAGGACAGTAGACAGACATATACAGGTCAAACTCACAGTTTTTCACAGTTGGGCCCCACTGGGCCGGTGTTCTTTTGTCGATTTTCACCGCCTGTTGTCACACACAGGGAGCCGGCTTTTGCAAAGTTATGCCGGTTTTTATGCTCTGTAGTCCCTCCCTGAAAATGGCATCTGGGCGAGTGAGTTTTCTGGAGCCTCTTTTTGCCCCACTCGCAAGAGTTTCACGCAAGAGGACAGTAGACAGACATATACAGGTCAAACTCACAGTTTTTCACAGTTGGGCCCCACTGGGCCGGTGTACTTTCGTCGATTTTCCCCGCCTGTTGTCACACACAGGGACCCGTCTTTTGCAAAGTTATGCCGGTTTTCATGCTCTGTAGTCCCTCCCTGAAAATGGCATCTGGGCAAGCGAGTTTTCTGGAGCCTCTTTTGCCCCACTCGCAAGAGTTTCACGCAAGAGGACAGTAGACAGACATATACAGGTCACGTCAAACTCACAGTTTTTCACAGTTGGGCCCCACTGGGCCGGTGTACTTTCGTCGATTTTCCCCGCCTGTTGTCACACACAGGGAGCCGGCTTTTGCAAAGTTATGCCAGTTTTCATGCTCTGTAGTCCCTCCCTGAAAATGGCATCTGTGCGAGCGAGTTTTCTGGAGCCTCTTTTTGCCCCACTCGCAAGAGTTTCACGCAAGAGGACAGTAGACAGACATATACAGGTCAAACTCACAGTTTTTCACAGTTGGGCCCCACTGGGCCGGTGTACTTTCGTCGATTTTCACCGCCTGTTGTCACACACAGGGAGCCGGCTTTTGCAAAGTTATGCCGGTTTTTTATGCTCTGTAGTCCCTCCCTGAAAATGGCATCTGGGCGAGTGAGTTTTCTGGAGCCTCTTTTTGCCCCACTCGCAAGAGTTTCACGCAAGAGGACAGTAGACAGACATATACAGGTCAAACTCACAGTTTTTCACAGTTGGGCCCCACTGGGCCGGTGTACTTTCGTCGATTTTCACCGCCTGTTGTCACACACAGGGAGCCGGCTTTTGCAAAGTTATGCCGGTTTTTATGCTCTGTAGTCCCTCCCTGAAAATGGCATCTGGGCGAGTGAGTTTTCTGGAGCCTCTTTTTGCCCCACTCGCAAGAGTTTCACGCAAGAGGACAGTAGACAGACATATACAGGTCAAACTCACAGTTTTTCACAGTTGGGCCCCACTGGGCCGGTGTACTTTCGTTGATTTTTCCCGCCTGTTGTCACACACAGGGAGCCGGCTTTTGCAAAGTTATGCCAGTTTTCATGCTCTGTAGTCCCTCCCTGAAAATGGCATCTGGGCGAGCGAGTTTTCTGGAGCCTCTTTTTGCCCCACTCGCAAGAGTTTCACGCAAGAGGACAGTAGACAGACATATACAGGTCAAACTCACAGTTTTTCACAGTTGGGCCCCACTGGGCCGGTGTACTTTCGTCGATTTTTCCCGCCTGTTGTCACACACAGGGAGCCAGCTTTTGCCAATATTTTATTTTAATTTAATGCTCCCTGCCTAGAATGTTTACTGGACATGTACTTTGCATATTTCTAACAAACATTTATTTAATCAAGTACTTTCTAAACATTTTATTTATACTAGCTTATTTAACAATCTACTACACAAATATGAGCCAACATTTTCTGCTTCAAATATGAGAAAACTGAAACAGTTAGAATTCAATTAATTTCATAAGTTATATGATTATAAAGTAATAAAGTTTGGATTCAAATATAAAAATCCTAATACCACAGCATATTGTGGTATTTTCAGTCACTTTAAATATTGAGAACTAGGTTCATTTGTAAATGCCTCTATATATACATATTTTTTCTTTTAAAGTTTAAATTATTTCATATATATTTACACATTGCAAAGTAGTTTAATTGAGATAGAAGGAATAGAACAGCAGGCAAGGTGCTTGCCAAGATTTTATCCCTGACATCCCATATGGCCCCTTAAAACTTCCTAAAACAAGAAGCAATTCTTGAGCAGAGTCAGGGGTAAACCCTGAGCATAGCTGGGTCTGACCCAAAGTTTATACTCCATGAAAAAAAAAGTATAATTTCCATATTACTTTTACCACCTACAATTATCAGCACAATTATTAGCACAATTATCAGAATTAAAAGACTAAAAGTAATACATTAATTAAAATATTATAAAATTTCCAATTGTCTTGCATGTTTTTTCAAAAGCAACATCTAGTACCAGACCAAAGCTTTCGTTCACTTGTCATATATTTTTAGTCTCCATCATTTGGAACAGTTCTTCAACTTTGATTTTTAAGAATTTAACACTCTCACCTCACTATTTTGTCAATTGTCCAGTTGAATACTCAAAACTATATTCAAGGGGCCGCAGTAGTGGTGCAAGGAGTAGGGTATTTGCCTTGCACACACTAACCTAGGGTGGACCACAGTTTGATCCCCCCACCCCTGGCATCACATATGGTCCCCCAAGCCAGGAGCAATTTCTGAGCACAGAGCCAAGAGTAACCCCTGGGTCACCAGGTGTGGCCCCCAAACCAACCAACCAACAAACAAAAAAACACAATAACAATAACAAAACCAACAAAACCCCACTATATTCAAGCAGCCACGAGCAGGAAGTACTTCTAAAATGACATAAAGAGACAGGTGTGGTTCTCACTGTAGATGAGGAAAAATCTCTCAAGGAAAACCCATAGATTTAATCATTGAGGGGACAGTCTTCTAATACTGCCTATTCCAATTTATATCCTGCCCTTCCTCAAGCCTCAAGCTCTTGCCTTTTCAATGCATTGCTGATTTGTCACAAATTAAAGTAATGTTGTTTTTTTTCAGAGCATTAATTATTTCTCATAAATTAGTAATATTTTATTCTTCTGAACAATCTTTATGGAAGTGATTTCTAAAACCAAGTAACAATTATGTTGAGAGGCATGCTAAGAAATTTTGTTCTTTATATGTTTTTCCTGAGCATTCCAAGATAATTGGCTCCAGATGAATTTTCTGTATAAAAAAAAAGCCATAAATACCACATATCTATTGTGACATGATTTTAATAGACAGTATCTCCACACTTGATAGTCTAAGATAAGATTGTTTACAGGTTTAGGTTATTTCCATCTTTTATTACCTATATTATTAATACAAACATCTACAACTATTGTTTTCAGACTGTTCTGACAGCTATAACTATCAAACTAGATATTTTTCTTCGTGGACATTCTATATACTGAGTATAAAAGAAATGGAAGGAAAGAAATAAGAAAAGGCCATTGTTAAAGTTATAAAGCTAGTGTAGTACAAAGTAGGCCTATTTAAAATTGGTGAGCTCTGTGGAGTAGGATGTTGTCATAGAAAATGATTTTTTTTTCATCACTGTGGTATCTTACTATCACTGCCACTAAGTTTTTAATTTAATTCATACTTGATTGTGAATGTTCTTATGTTCTTAATGTTCTTAATGTTTTAAGCTCTATTTTCCTTTGACCACTTTGCTAGTTAAGGAAACTATTATAATTTATGAAGGACTCCTTTATACTTAGAATATATCTTAGGAAATATCTTAGGACTCCTTCATACTTCTAAAATTATAGAGTAATTCAAAGTGTTTTTGTATGAGTAAATTATATTTATCACTATTTCCATTTAGATATTTAAAATAGTATTTTAAAATAATTACTTGTATTATTTTACTAAAATTAAATTGTAATAATAAACTCAATTTATTCATTATAAACTCATAAAAGAATCTTTTTAATATCCTGAAAACAATTTGAAACCCACAGATCCTCTAAAAGAGTTTCACTTTTTGTTTTGTTTTGGGGCCACCTACAATATTGCTTCCTCCTAGTGGCACTCAAAAGATAATATGGATGTTAGAATTTAGATACCCAGAGCCTGCATGGTTTGGGGACTTGCTGGTCAGTCCTGGATTCCTGAGATACTGTCATTCTTTCAAAGCAAATTTCTGACCAAATTCTATAAAATTGCTACACTCTGGGCCCGGAGAGATAGCATGGAGGTAAGGTGTTTGCCTTTCATGCAGGAGGTCATTGGTTCGAATCCTGGTGCCCCATATGGTCCCCCGTGCCTGCCAGGAGTAATTTATGAGCCTGGAGTCAGGAATAACCCCTGTGCACTGCCGGGTGTGACCCAAAAACCACAAAAAAAAATTGCTACACTCCTTCCTTCGATGGGCCCTCTGCTTCATTTTTTTATTTTTTGCTTAATTCCCTCTCCTATATTCTTTATTTGTAATTGTGCATACACTCTATTTTCACTTATTTTTCCTATTGTATATTAACTATTAATCTATTTTCCATCTATAATTTTGTCACTTTAAGAATGTTACATACACATAAGGTACTGCGTGGATTTGTTTCTAAAGGCCCTATTTGTTGGAGACAGTGTCCTGTCAAAGGATCAATTTTTCTGTCTTTTGTCTTTTATGCAGCCTTTACCTAAGGCTGCCCATCTGCTGATTTTGCTGTAAGCTGTTGGACTAACAGGAAAGGTATTTCACAGCTGAAGGAGATTTTTTCTTTGAAGCCAAAGAGAAAGTGAACACCCCCAATGCTAACTCCAGATATAGACCACTCCCTTTAGCTTCTTTCCGGAGTTAATAGCTACCTTCAAAAACCTGCCCCCTTCACAAACTGATGTTAGCCCAGATAAGCGGCTGCAGATCCCACTTTGGAGACATAAGGTCTCCATCCCTTCTGAATATTTTACTGCCCTTTGTTCTAAAAACCTTCGCGCCAAAAAGTATGATTGACATGTCCTCTTTTCCTGCCCATTTCTCCTCCTCTATATAAGAGATGCTGAATCAATAAATTTTGCCTCTGACCGGAACTTCGCCTGGGGTCTTCTTTACTAACCTTTCTCAGATTTTTTACAGGTGTGGTTGTTCTTTTAACTCAGCAAAATAAGAGTGCGGAAGTCCAAGAGCCTCCAAGCCGTTTCCCTGCTGGCCGGGCCCCTCCGGGGGACTCTAGGACCCCGCATTTTGGCGCCCAACGTGGGGCTCGAAGACCACCACACTCGGACGACCAAGAGAGCCGGGCGAGTCCGGAGCTGTTTTGTAAAACGCAGAAAAAAAACCTCATCAAGGTAAGCGTATAAACAGTCAGCCCTTGATCAAAATAAACTGCAGTATTTTCGTCGTCCCCCCCGCCGCCCCTTAATTGGCTTTTGGGGGCTTCACCCAGTGAATATGCCATGGGTGTCACGCTAAGTACCGAGCTTAAATTCATTAAAGAGATACAGTCTGAATTAAAAAACAGACACGTAGAGGTTACCAAAAAAGATATTTATAATTTCTTAATGTTTTGTTCATAATGTTTGCCAAAAATACCCATTGAACTCGCTACCATGGGTGTCACGTTATTTGTAATTTCTTAATGTTTTGTTTATGGTGTTTGCCAAAAATCTAGTTTTCAGGTTCCTGTCGCTTTAAATCTCTCAGTTCCCTCCCTCCTTTAACCCTTCATCTTCACTTCTGCCGCTTCAACCTCTGTGCTAATCCTGTTAAAGCCGCTGCTTTTTTTCCCTGAGCAGCTCTCCCCGGCGGGCGGGCGAAAATTCCGCCGCTTCCCCCCCCCCCCCCGCGCTGTTAATCTCTAGCCAGCGGGCGGGCAAAAATCCTAGTCTCTAAGCTCTTATAGAAACAACACACTTTTTCCAGGGCCCAGCCTGTCAGCAGCTCTGTGCCTGAGTCACTCTCCAAAGTGCTAACCCCCGCCGCCACTCCCTTCTCTACGCCTGCACCCCCCTCAGCCCCCCGCGGGGCAAAGTGCGGGGAAGCAAAAAAGCACTCGTAGCTGCAAACTATTAACGCTGGTTCTACCTCCGCCGCAGCCACAATTCCACTTCCAGATTCCAACTCTGATTCAAAAAAACAAAATGCTCACACCCTATACCATCTCTCCTGCCGAGTGCAAAACCAGCGCTACTACCTTTCCTGTCTTTCTCCCTAATGAAAAAAGTCTTTCTCCGCCTACTCAGTAGCCTCTGCCGCTAACAGTCAGCCACTTCCCTAACCTTGCCTCCAGCTTTTCTGTCGCTGCAAAACTAAAAGCTGCCTTTAAAAATTCCCCTGGCGTTTCTCCTACCCTGCCATAGCCTGCCTCAGCTCCGTCCTTGCTCCGTCAAAGTTTTTACTCCCCTCCTTAGCCGGCAATTGCTACAAAGCAAAGTCTTTAATTAAAAAAAAGCCTCACAGCTGTTCAAGCCGTGTAACCCTTCGCTCTCTGCGATCCAGCCCCAAGCCTCACTTCAGCATCACCTTGGAACAGGTGGTGAAACTTGTACTTTGCCTTTTGGTACCCAATATGATTCCCCCTATTGAAAATTGTAATCAAATTCTTGTCATTAATTCCTCCTTTCAGTTCATAATTGCCCCCAATTTAACGTTTCTTGCCTGTTTCACTGGTTTATCTCCCCCATTGTTTCACATTTGTTTTTTCAGTCCTAAAACTACTGTGTTTTCATTGTTTTAATGCCTAACTTACCTGTCAAACCTGCTCTCACCCTAGCCTTAATCATAGGCCTGGGTGCTACCGCTGTAAGCACAATAATTTATTCATTGGTTCATACTTAAAAATCTGTTACTGCCTTAAATATAACTGTTGTTACAAATGTTTCAAACTTACAATAAGTTTACAATACTTAAAGCACACTATTGTATCCCTAGCAAACATAGTGCAGCTAACCACTGTGGTTTACTTTGGTATTTTTCCTTTTTTTTTTAGGAAGGGGGAATCTGTGTAGCCCTTAAGGAACAATGTTGTACAGTGTTCAACACATTGGTGATGGTATGAAAGAATTTCTGAGCCATTTTAATCAAGAACAAAGTTGGTACCAGGGCTGGTTTTTCTCTTCTCCTTGGCTTCACACAATACTGTCCACTGTTTTGGGACCCCTCATTAGCCTCATGCTGCTCCTTTCCCTTGGCCCATGGGCTCTACGCAAACTTACGGACCTTGTTAAAAATCTGGCAGATGATAAGGAAAAAACCTCTGTTCAGGTTCACTGCCAACTAGCCCCACGTGTTTCCTGTGAAAACTTGGCTATAGTCACCAAGCCGCCCCTCCAGCCACTAAGTTTCCAGGAGATTGAGCGCATCACTAACAAACGGAGCTCGCTCCGGTCTTTGTGCTCTCGGCTGTGGAGATGCCTATGACGGGATTAGTAGGGTCCCAGTTAGGGCATGGCCCCAAAAGGCTACGGCGTATAATTCGGACCTCCGTGCACACCCACCGCGTCCGTAGCCATCATTTTAAATGCGGCTGATGGCCATGTCCGACCTGGTCAAACCCTGCACGCCTAAGACAGGGTCTTCCACCCACGCACGACTTTCCTTCTTTTATTAGAAGAGAAAGGGGGAGATGTTGGAGACAGTGTCCTGTCAAAGGATCAATTTTTCTGTCTTCTGTCTTTTATGCAGCCTTTACCTAAGGCTGCCCATCTGCTGATTTTGCTGTAAGCTGTTGGACTAACAGGAAAGGTATTTCACAGCTGAAGGAGATTTTTTCTTTGAAGCCAAAGAGAAAGTGAACACCCCCAATGCTAACTCCAGATCTAGACCACTCCCTTTAGCTTCTTTCCGGAGTTAATAGCTACCTTCAAAAACCTGCCCCCCTTCACAAACTGATGTTAGCCCAGATAAGCGGCTGCAGATCCCACTTTGGAGACATAAGGTCTCCATCCCTTCTGAATATTTTACTGCCCTTTGTTCTAAAAACCTTCGCGCCAAAAAGTATGATTGACATGTCCTCTTTTCCTGCCCATTTCTCCTCCTCTATATAAGAGATGCTGAATCAATAAATTTTGCCTCTGACCGGAACTTCGCCTGGGGTCTTCTTTACTAACCTCTCTCAGATTTTTTACAGGTGTGGTTGTTCTTTTAACTCAGCAAAATAAGAGTGCGGAAGTCCAAGAGCCTCCAAGCCGTTTCCCTGCTGGCCGGGCCCCTCCGGGGGACTCTAGGACCCCGCACCTATTCTCAGTCTTGTCTGCTTGGGATCTTAACTCTGTACTCTGGGACATCTTTTTCATTCTCTGGGTATGTGCCTGTTTTCTATGAGCATATTCAGCTCAATTTTGTGGGTTTTTGTATTACACATAAATCTTAGGTATCAGTGCGCATCTTCATCTCTCCTTGCAGATATGAGACTATGTTGTTGTAAGTTATATATAGCTTTGGCTTCTGCAAAAATTTTTCTGAGTCAAAACTATGGCATCAGCTCCCTGCTATGATTTTCCCTCTTAGTTCTACTCTCCTTTCACAAGCTTTCTTACATACTTTGACCAAGTTCTCTTGCTTCATACTTTTCTATATTTTCTTATTATTTTTCCTTGCAACTGTGGAAACAAATTGCTATCATGTAAGCCCTATATCTGGCTCTATGATTCCCAATCCTATCCCTTAAACACAAATCTTTTTTATTAGATGTTTGTGCAAGAGGTCATAGTTGCATTTTTTTGTTCTTTGATTCTTTCTTTCCATATGTAACTTCTTTTTTTTTTTTGTCCCTCTATTCACAATACAGACCAGGCAAAGGGCCTGGGTTGAGGTGTATATGGGTGCATTACTGTATCTCCTCTTTCTATACAGTCAGTGTTAAGAACACAGCCTGTAGTAAGCTATTGGAGGCCTTATTTTTTTCTTTTTTGATTTATATATAATATATATATATATATTATATATATATATATATATAATCCTTCACCAGTGCAACATTCCCATCACCAATATCCCCAAGTCTCCTTCCTCCCCACCCACACAGGCCTCGTACTCTAGACAGGCTTTCTACTTGTAACTTCTCTTTTAGAATAAAAAGTAGCTATAACAATAAATATTTTTTTAAAAATAGGAAGGAGGAGCTGGTGAGATAGTACAGGGGGGAAGCTGTTTGACTGGCATGACAGACAACTCTGGTTTTGATTCCTGGCAAGGCTTATAGCCCCTAATGGTACTACAACCAGGCCTGATCTCTGAAGCAGACCTGAACTTAACCCCCAATCAAAGAATAGACAAAAAAACAAACTTAGAATTTACCTAAGTGGAATCATATAATAAAAAAACCTTATGATTGGCTTTTATTATTCAGTGTACCTGAGATCTAAATCAATGCTTGTATCAATAGTTTCTTTTCTGGGTAATATCTCAAGGTTTATGTGTACCTTTTAAAATAAAGCTGCTATGAACATCTAAAAATTTTAAAAAAACATCTTATACTCTTTTTCCAGCAATGTTGGGAACTATGACTATACATTCTGATAATAAATTTTACAACTTTAGGCACTTTATATAAATTAAATATACATATTTGTCTTTGAGCAGGCATATTTTACATAGCATAATGTTTTCAGATTTCACTAATGTTGTAGTAAGTATAAGAAATTCATTATTTTAAGGTCAAATAATTCCATAGTATTTAACACATCTTATTTTTATTTTTATATATTGATTGGCAATTGGGGTATTGTTGCTCTATTAGCAAATAATATTGCTCCAAATAATTGTATAGGTTTAACTTCACTATTACTTTCAGTTTATTGGAATATATATAAATGGCATATAGTAGATAATACATAATATATGTATATAGACATAATATGTCTATATATCCAGGATAAGACATTCGGATTTAGTAAATTCTGAATTTTCTGAAGTAATTCTGAATAGAATTAGTTCTAATTATATTTTTAATATTTGAGAAGATATCTTCTTATTTATTTGTTTACTGAGGGGATTGTGTCACATCTGGTAGTGCTCAAGGGTTATTCATGACTCTTAAGGAATCACTCCTGGCAACCTCAGGTGACCATACGTGATGCATGCAAGCAAACCCAGGTCAGTTGCATTCTAGACAATCAGCTTAACTACTGTACTATAGTTCAGGCCCCAAGGCACATTTATATTATAATGACTATACTATCTAATGTTATTTCCAACAGTGTATAAAAGACTATAATTGCTAGAATTTGTTCATTTCATCTTCTTGTTATTATTACTTTGTATTTTGTTATTTTTGTTTTGATTTTGGAACAGACATTGCAACATTTGGAGTTTCTGTTGGCTAAACCTTTTGGGAGGGCATAAAAAAGCATAGAAAGTATTATGGTTTTAATGCAAGTGGGCAAAGTTACAAAAAAGGGTTGGCTAATATTCTTTATTATTCCTTTGCTGAACTCCAACCATATTGTTTTATTTATGATAGTCATTCCAGTGGTTCATAAGTGTTATGCCATTGTATAGATTGGAATTAAAAATCAACAGTAATAACCTGATCTTGAACAACTTTTCATTAACTTCTTGGTCCTTGAGTACATTTTTTTTTTTTGGTTTTTTTTTTTTTTTTTTGGTTTTTGGGTCACACCCAGCGGTGCTCAGGGGTTATTCCTGGCTGTCTGCTCAGAAATAGCTCCTGGCAGACACGGGGGACCATATGGGACACCGGGAGGATTCGAATCCAACCACCTTTGGTCCTGGATCGGCTGCTTGCAAGGCAAAACACCGCTGTGCTCATCTCTCCGTGCCACCGGTCCTTGAGTACATTTTTGGATAAAAATTATATCTCAAACTTTTAAATAAAGTTGACATATCCTTTTAAAAAAAAGATAATATGGAATCAGCTCTGAGTCAGTATAGCAAGACTCGAATTTCACCCAGTTTTATGGTAACTCTGATCTTAATTGGTTTTCTCTCTTTAAGAATGCTGTAGAATATTTTTATTTTTATTTTCTATTCTTGATTCTTCCCCATCCCTAGCTAAGGTTTCAAATTATTATATGTTGCATTAAATAATATTAACGATGGGGCTGGATGGTGGATGATGCCATCCAGCCCACATGGCTCTGCAACCTCATGCAGCCGGCGAGTTCCAGGCCCAGGTATGAAAATCACTCACAACGCAGGCTTCAGGAAGAATCATCTTTATTTTATGCCCTACGCCACCACAGGTGTGGGCCTATGTCAACCTTTTAAGCATTCTGCTATATTTTGCTAGCCCTGCATCTTATCTCCTGTTAGCCATCTTCCCTTTGGGCTCCAAGCGTGCCCCAAAGATCCAAAAGCCAGGAAGCCAAGCCGGCCAAGAGAGAAACGGCAAAAGGGCCGAATCCCTGGCTCAGAGGTTTATTTATCCTTTTCCAGACCCCCTCCACATGAAATGGGAGGTCTGCAGGTAGTTACACCTATTATCCGGCTTCCCAAGAACCCCTCCCAGATATGGGTGGGTCTTAGGGTCTTTGCACCCAACTTCAGGGTTTTAGCTAGGTACACCAACATTTCCTCCTTTTCTTAATATTTTTATGCACCAACGTAATAGAGTGAAAATTAATATAACAGCCCTTTTCAAAAACATATCATTTGCAAAATATACTTTACACCTGTAACCTAAAATTCTATTAATGCTTTTTTACCAAGCACTATTTTGGAACTTTCATGTTCCTATATTTTTAAACTATATTGGGGGAACTTCAATGTTCCTATATATTTTCTATACACAAGTACTTTAGCATACATGCATAACATACATTTTAAAAACAGGCTAAGTACATTAAAATACACAGTAAAACATTTTGCAATTGAAAATATTAACTTTGAAAGACAACAAAACACATTTAAATCATAAAGAAAATGACTAAGACAAAGATGCAGGTGGTTAGAAATTAGATGTTAAAATGGGCTAATTTGTATTACCTCCCTTATATTTTTATTTTTTAACCACTAACTAATTAAAACTTATCCCATTACCAACTATGAGTAAAATATTACTACCCACTAATTTTCTACACCTAAAACCATAGTTTAGATTAATTTGTCCCACGCTGATCTCACCACGTGGCTTTTGTAAACTTTTAAAGTTCAGATGTTGGTTTGTCCCACGCTGATCTTACCACGTGGCTTTCTTCCGTAGTTCCAGGCTCCGCTGCCGGTTTGTGATCTGGAGCGTGGATTCCAGGTTTTTCGCTTTTCCGGGCAAAGCTGAGCCCAGCCAAGCCGATCCCAGCCGAGCTGAGCCCAGCCGCTTTTCCCCTCTGGGCATTACTTTGGACGGTATTTCTCGCTCCTGCTGTTTTACCTTTTCAGGCTTGCAGCGGAGCAAAAGCTGAGCTGAGCTGAGCTGAGGCGTTCCTGCTTCTGGGCCGATAGGAGCTTTTTGCCGCTTTTCTGATGCTGGAGGGGCTTCACCGCTGCCTTATTTTTCCTTCCGGGCGCACTTTGGAAGCAGCTTATGGATGTTCAGAGTTCCAAGTGATTTAAACTAAAAGTTCAGTTCGAAATTTCCAAAGTCGAAATCCAAATTCAAGCCAAAGGTCATTTTCAGAAAATCAGTCCATTTTTAATAGTCTTTTTTCTCCTCCTTTTCCAATTTAGACTTTTAATAAGTCTTTGAAGAGGCCCAGGTTTTTGTTTCTTGTAACAAAGTTTCAGTTCTGGGCCTGGGCCTGGGCTGGAGGTGATGCAAGCTTCCACCTCTTTTGTTTTAATTGCCCTTCTTTCCCTAGAAGGGGTTACGGCCATGTTTGAACATGGCTCCACGTGGCCCAGTGTTTTGGCCTCAGTGCACCCGAAAAGAGCCAAAATGAAACAGAAGAGCAGAAATTTTACCATTTTTGCTGTTTTGTTGGGTCCAGGATTCAGGTCAAAGTTCGGAGCGCCAGATGTTGCATTAAATAATTAACGATGGGGCTGGATGGTGGATGATGCCATCCAGCCCACATGGCTCTGCAACCTCCATGCAGCCGGCGAGTTCCAGGCCCAGGTGAAATCACTCACACGCAGGCTTCAGGAAGAATCATCTTTATTTATGCCCTAGCCACCACAGGTGTGTGGCCTATGTCAACCTTTTAAGCATTCAGCTATATTTTGCTAGCCCTGCATCTTATCTCCTGTTAGCCATCTTCCCTTTGGGCTCCATGCGGCCCAAAGATCCAAAAGCCAGGAAACCAAGCCGGGCCAAAAGAGAAACGGCAAAAGGGCCGAATCCCCTGGCTCAGAGGTTTATCTATCCTTTTCCAGACCCCTCCCAGAAATGGGAGGTCTTGCAGGTAGTTACACCTATTATCCGGTTCCCAAGACCCCTCCCAGATATGGGTGGGTCTTAGGGTCTTTGCACCCAACTTCAGGGTTTTAGCTAGGTACACCAACAATTATAGCCTTAGTAGACAGAAAATTGTTGACTGAAAAGTATTTCTCAGATTAGGAAGACTCAATGAAAGATTACTTACTGATTCTTATTAGTCAAAATGGAATTTTAGGCAACATAAAAGCTAAAGGTAGAACAGTAGTTTCCCCCTTATTTTAGTTTCAGTTCTCAGCTCTCTATACAGTATTATTCTCTTGTCTTTCAAATATGGGCAATAATATAAATTAGCAAACTATTTTACTTTCTTGACTATGAATAATGTATCATTTTACTTTTCACCAGTGTACTATATAGTGTTGTTCTATAGTTTGATCCTGAAATCATACAACAAATAAATATAAGATAAGAATATAAGATAAGTTCTTGCCCCCAAACTTAAAGATTGGGGCATTTTATCTACAGATAAACATTCCTCATAAAAGTTCAATTATCACTGTGTTTAGGTTTGTAAATAAGGCAATATATTTCAAGAAACTAACTCATAAGAAAATTTTTACATTGATTATTTTATTTTATGTTATATGTCAGAGGCCTTTACTACAAAGGTTTACAAGTGACAAAATTACGCCTGCCCAGTGGGGCCCAACTGTGAAAAACTGTAAGTGCTGCCTGTGCGTGTCTGTCTACTGTCCTCTTGCGTGAACCCCTTGGGTGTATGCCAAAAAGAGGCTCCAGAAAACTCGATCTCCCTGAGGTCAATTCCAGGGCGGGACTCCATAACATGAAAACCAGCTAGGCTTTGCAGAAGCCGGGTCCCCTATTTGTGAGGTCAGGCTGGGAAAATCCACGAAACTATGCCTGCCCAGTGGGGCCCAACTGTAAAAAACTGTGAGTGCTGCCTGTGTGAGTTTGTCTAATGTACTCTTGCATGAACCTCTTGGGAGTGGGCCAAAAAGAGGCTCCAGCAGAGCACAGCCGCTCCACTTCGCTACGCAGCCATGCGTTCTTTTAAGCAAAGAACACCATCGGAGCAAGAAGAAAAAATCACACTAAGAACTGTGCTGGATCACAGAAGCAAGCATTTCTCTCCGTTCTGTCTTCTCTGCTGTGTGCTCGGGCCTAAGATTTGATCCTGTGTGAGGCTTCATCCACAGAGGACTCCCCTCCCTTAGAGGCAAGTTGGCCCATCCAGAAAGGGCTGAACCAGAGGAGTGTGCTGCCTGCATCATATAGCCAACAAATACCGCCAAAACACGTAGAAAAACCCACAATACAAGTGTGACAATGGGGAAACAACACAGGCCAGCATCAGACATAGAGAATGAAGATGACAATTCTGATGACCAGATAATGACCAACCAACTAGTCAAACTCTCAGATAAGGACTTTAGACTAGCAATATGGAAGATACTCAACGAACTCAAAGAAACCATAGATCAACTTGAAGAGAACACTAATATGAGCCAAGAAAATATGAAGACAGAAATCACAAAACTCCAAACTGAAATAACATGTCAACTAACAGGCCTGAAAAAGCCAGTAAACGAAGTGAATGACAAAATGGATAAGCTCTGGGACAGGGTATCAGAAGCTGAGAATAGACTTGGTACTGTGGAAGATGAGATACATAACAATTCCATACAGCAGGAGAGATTGGGAAAAAATTAAAGCAAACGAACAGACAATGGAAAAATTAGTCAAAGAATGGGAACAGATGAAAATAGAAGTCTATGATTAGATCAACAGAAACAACTTAAGAATCATTGGAGTCCCAGAGACCCAGGAAGAAAACTTCCAGGAAGAATCAACGGTCAAGAACATCATTAAAGAGAAACTCCCAGAGCTAAAGAATATATGTGATTAAATCCTGCATGCTTGAAGAGTACCAAACAAAAGAGATCCCAGAAAAAACAACCCAAGACACATCCTAGTCAAAATGACAAATCCTACAGATAGAGATAGAATACTGAAAACAGCAAGATCAAAAGGGGAAATTACGTTCAAGCAAACATCTTTGAGATTTACAGCAGACCTGTCACCAGAAACACTCAATGCCAGAAAGCAGTGGTGGGATATTTTGACAAAACTAAATGAAATGAATGTTTCACCTAGAATACTGTACCCAGAAAAACTCACTTTCCAGTTCGACGGAAGAAAACATGGTTTCACAGACAAAAAACAGCTCGAGAAACATTACAGACTCAAAACCAGTCTTAAGAGAAAAACTGAAAGACCTAATTTAAAACAAGACTAACCAAAAGACACATCAAATTTTGATATAAAGACGGCATTAAATCGCAGGGCAATTCTTTCTCTCAACCTCAATGGAATAAATGCACCATTTAAGAGACAGAGAATGGCTAAATATATCAAAAAACTCAATCCAACCTTCTGCTGCCTACAAGAAACGCACCTGAATAGTCAGAACAAACATAGACTCAAAATAAAAGGCTGGAGAAAAATTATCCAAGCAAACAACACCCATAAAAAAGCTGGAGTGGCCATACTAATATCAGATAATGCAAACTTTATACTCAGGAAGGTTGTAAGGGACAAAGATGGACATTTTATATTAATCAAGGGGTATGTAGAGAAGGAAAAAATCACTCTCCTAAACATATATGCACCAAATGAGAGGTCAGAAAAATATTTAATACAACTGTTGACAAATCTGAAAAATAATATTAATAACAACACAATAATTGTGGGGGACCTCAACAGGGTTTTGTCAACACTGGATAGGCCAACCAGACTGAAACCCAACAAGAATATACTAGACCCGAGGAGAGAAATGGAAGAAAGAGGCCTAGTGGATATATATAGGACACTCCATCCCCAGAAACCTGGATACACATTCTTCTCCAATGTACATGGGACATTCTCCAGGATAGACTACATGCTGGCACATAAAACATACCTCCATAAGATCAAGAGGATAGAAATTTTGCAGACTACCTTCGCTGACCACAAGGCTCTGAAATTATTTGTGAACTCCAAAGTGACTCAGAAGAAACACTTTAACACCTGGAAGTAAACAACCTCATACTCAATAACCAGTGGGTCTGAGATGAAATCAAGGAGGAAATCAAAAGGTTCTTGGAAACAAATGACAATAAAGACACACACTATCAGGACTTATGGGACACAGCAAAAGCAGTACTGAGGAAAATTTATAGCTTTGCAAGCATACATTAGGAAGGAAGAAGGAGCTTACCTGAGTAGCTTAATGACACAGCTAAAGAACTAGAAAGTGCTCAAAAAAAGGACCCAAAAATAGGGAGACAGAAGGAAATAACAAAGCTGAGAGCAGACATCAATGAAGTGGAAAACCACAAAACAATCCAAAAGATTAACGAAAGCAGAAGTTGGTCCTTTGAAAAAATAAACAAGATTGATAGACCACTGGCAAACCTAACAAAGAAAGAGAGAGAGAGAAACTTGATAACTCATATTAGGAATGATAAAGGAGAGATCACTGATATGTCACTGATATGACAGAGATTCAAAGGGTAATCAGAAACTCCTTTGAGAAACTCTACACCACTAAAAATGAGAACCTGGAAGAAATGGATAAATTCTTGGACTCTTATAATCTTCCACGGTTGAAGGAAGAGGATATAGCATATCTAAACACCCCCATCACTATTGATGAAATTAAAATGGTAATCAAATGTCTGCCCAAAAAAAAAGCCCAGGTCCAGATGGAATTACTAATGAATTCTTTCAAACTTTCCAAGAGGAATTACTACCAATCCTGGCAAAACTCTTTAATGAAATTGAACAAACAAAAACACTTCCAAATAGCTTTTATGAAGCCAACATCACTTTGACACCTAAAACAGACAGAGATGCTACGAAAAAAGAAAATTACAGACCAATATCGCTGATGAATGCAGATGCAAAGATACTCAACAAAACCCTGGCAATTAGGATTCAATGCCTCATTAAGAAGATCATCCACTTTGACCAAGTAGGTTTCACCCCAGGAATGCAAGGATGGTTTAACATCCATAAATCTATCAATGTGATACACAACATAAACAACAAGAAAAATAAAAACCACATGATGATATGAATAGATGCAGAGAAAGCATTTGATAAGGTCCAACACCCATTCTTGATCAAAACTCTCAGCAAGATGGGAATGGAAGGAACCTTTCTCAATATAGTGAAGGCCATCTACCACAAGCCAGTGGCAAATATTATCCTCAATGGAGAAAAACTAAAAGCCTTCCCTCTAAATTCTGGCACAAGACAAGGCTGTCCTCTCTCACCACTCCTATTCAACATAGCATTGGAAGTACTTGCTATAGCGATTAGGCAAGAAAAAGATATCAAGATGATCCGGGTAGGAAAGGAAGAAGTCAAGCTCTCACTGTTTGCAGATGACATAATACTCTACTTAGAAAACCCTAAACACTCTACCAAAAAGCTACTAGAAACAATAGACTCATATAGCAAGGTGGCAGGCTACAAAATTAACACACAAAAATCAATGGCCTTTCTATACACCAATAGTATTAAGGAAGAAATGGAAATTAAGAAAACAACCCCATTCACAATAATGCCACACAAACTCAAATATCTTGGAATCAACTTGACTAAAAATGTGAGGGACCTATACAAGGAAAACTATAAAACTCTGCTCCAAGAAGTAAGAGAGAACATGCGGAAATGGAAACACATACCCTGCTCATGGATTGGCAGGATTAACATCATCAAAATGGCAATACTCCCCAAGGCATTATACAGATTTAATGCCATCCCTCTAAAGATATCCATGACATTCTTCAAAGAAGTGAATCATGCACTTTTGAAATTCGTTTGGAACAAAAAGTACCCTAGAATAGCTAAAGCAATCATTGGGAAAAAGAATATGGGAGGAATTACTTTCCCCAACTTTAAACTTAACTACAAAGCAATAGTTATCAAAATAGCATGGTATTGGAATAAGGACAGGCCCTCAGATCAGAGGAATAGGCTTGAATACTCAGAAAATGTTCCCCAGACATACAATCACCTAATTTTTGATAAAGGAGCAGGAAATCCTAAATGGAGCAGGGAAAGCCTCTTCAACAAGTGGTGTTGGCACAACTGGATAGCCACTTGCAAAAAATTGAACTTAGACCCCCAGCTAACATCATGTATGAAGTTAAAATCCAAATGGATTAAAGGCTTCGATATCAGACCCAAAACCATAAGATATATAGAACAACACATAGGCAAAACACTCCAGGACATTGAGACTACAGTTATCTTCAAGGAGGAAACTGCACTCTCCAAGCAAGTGAAAGCAGAGATTAACGGATGGGAATATATTGAGCTGAGAAGCTTCTGCACCTCAAAGGAAATAGTGCCCAGGATAGAAGAGCCATCCACTGAGTGGGAGAAAATATATACCCAATACCCATCAGATATCGGGCTAATCTCCAAAATATACAAGGCACTGACAGAACTTTACAAGAAAAAAATATCTAGTCCCATCAACAAATGGTGAGAATAAATGAACAGACACTTTGACAAAGAAGAAATACAAATGGCCAAAAGACACATGAAAAAATGCTCCACATCACTAATTATCAGAGAGATTCAAATCAAAACAACGATGAGATACCACCTCACACCACAGAGAATGGCACACATCACAAAGAATGAGAATAAACAGTGTTGGCGGGGATGTGGAGAGAAAGGAACTCTTATCCACTGCTGGTGGGAATGCCATCTAGTTCAACCTTTATGGAAAGCAATATGGAGATTCCTCCAAAAACTGGAAATCGAGCTCCCATACGATCCAGCTATACCACTCCTAGGAATATACCCTAGGAACATAAAAATACAATACAAAAACCCCTTCCTTACACCTATATTCATTGCAGCTCTATTTACCATAGCAAGACTCTGGAAACAACCAAGATGCCCTTCAACAGACGAATGGCTAAACAAACTGTGGTACATATACACAATGGAATGTTATGCAGCTGTCAGGAGAGATGAAGTCATGAAATTTTCCTATACATGGATGTACACGGAATCTATTATGCTGAGAGAAATAAGTCAGAGAGAGAGAGAGAATAAAATGCAGAATGGTCTCACTCATCTATGGATTTTAAGAAAAATGAAAGACATTCTTGCAATGATAATTTTCAGTCACAAAAGAGAAAAGAACTAGAAGTTCCAGCTCACCTCAGGAAGCTCACCACTAAGAGTGATGAGTTTAGTTAGAGAAATAACTACATTTTGAACTGTCCCTATAATGAGAATGTATGAGGGAAATGGAGAGCCTCTTTAGAGTAAAGGCAGGGGTCAGGTGGGGAGGAGGGAGACTTGGGACATTGGTGATGGGAATGTTGCACTGGTGATGGGTGGTGTTCTTTACGACTGAAACCCAAACACAATCATGTATGTAATCAAGGTGTTTAAATAAAAAAAAGTTTTACATGTGATGAACTGGAGGGAGTCACATCAGTAGGAGAACTAGATAACCAGATGACTGTCTGCTAAGATCCAGAGTCTTTTGCTAACCTCATTTTCTTCCTGCTTGGCTTTGCTTTCTTGGGTTTGAAAATGATGTGATTTTCATATACCATATACTCATTTGACAGGAAGGGAATATAGAATGCATGCAGCATCTTCAAAGATCAAGAAGCATCAAGGTAATGTCTGTGGGCCAAGCTGCTCCACTCATTACTATTACTGTTGGCTGAATATATAGGTTACCAGAGTACTTCTCTCATGGTATCCAAATACACTAAACGATGCCATTTGATGATGTTTATATATCTGGATGGCTCCTACAGGTTCTGTTCACTCATGGCTATAGTAAAAATATGGGTGGCCAGTTGTCCTTCTGCAAAAGGTTTTAGTAACTAACCTCTGCACTCTGATTGAATAAACTAAAGCTACCATTTAACTGGCAAAAGAAATTTGCTGAGAAATTGATAGCACTATTAGTTTATACACATATTTACATGATTTCCTTCTGGGACAGTGTGGATGGTTGGGTCACTTGCAATTCAGAAAACTTCTAGATACAAATCCAGGGGCCCATCATATCATCTGAATCCTCTGAATAGGACCAACAAGTGAGAAAAGACAAAGAGCCCAAAGAGGAAGATGGTTCCTACTGCCATCCATTTGGATGTGATGGTACAATGATCTAGATTACCATTGAAACATAAAATGGCAGCATATCTGATGTGCAGAAAGAAACAGCACCGTAGTGAGATAAATCTATACATAATGAAGAGAAATAATTCTTCTTTATGAGGCCATATGAAGAAAATCACAAACCAGTTATACATTGAAACCAAGAACGAGAAGAAAGATGAAAGAAAGAAAGAAAGAAAAAAAGGAAGAGAGAAAGAAAGAAAAAAGGGAGAAAGAAAGAAAGAAAGAAAGAAAGAAAGAAAGAAAGAAAGAAAGAAAGAAAGAAAGAAAGAAAGAAAGAAAGAAAGAAAGAAAGAAAGAAAGAAAGAAAGAAAGAAAAAAGGGAGAAAGAAAGAAAGAAAGGAAGAGAGAAAGAAAGAGAAAGAAAGAAAGATGAAAGAAAGAAAGAAAGAAGAAAGGAAGAAAGAAAGAAAGAAAGAAAGAGAAAGAAGAAAGAAAGAAAGAAAGAAGAAAGAAAGATAGAAAGAGAGAGAAAGAAAGAAGAAAGAAAGATAGAAAGAGAGAGAAAGAAAGGAAGAGAGAAAGAAAGAGAAAGAAATAAAGAAAGAAAGAAAGAAAGAAAGAAAGATAAAGAAGAAAAAGGAAAGAAAGAAAGAAGGAAAGAAAGAAAGAAAGATAAAGAAGAAAAAGGAAAGAAAGAAAGAAAGAAAGAAAGAAAGAAAGAAAGAAAGAAAGAAAGAAAGAAAGAAAGAAAGAAAGAAAGAAAGAAAGAAAGAGAAGGAAGGAAGAAGGAAAGAAAGAAGAAAGAAAGAAAGAAAGAAAGAAGAAAAAGAAAGAAAGAAGAAAGAAAGAAAGAAGAAAGAAAGAAAGAAAGAAAGAAGAAAGAAGAAAGAAAGAAGGGAGAAAGAAAGGAAGAGAGAAAGAAAGAGAAAGAAAGAAAGATGAAAGAAAGAAAGAAAGAAGAAAGGAAGAAAGAAAGAAAGAAAGAAAGAAGAAGAAAGAGAAAGAAGAAAGAAAGATAGAAAGAGAGAGAAAGAAAGAAGAGAGAAGAGAGAAAGAAAGAGAAAGAAAGAAAGAAAGAAAGAGATGAAAGAAAGAAAGAAAGAAAGATAAAGAAGAAAAAGAAAGAAAGAAAGAAGAAAGAAAGAAAGAAAGAAAGAAAGAAAAGAAAGAAAGAAAGAAAGAAAGAAGAAAGAAAGAAAGAAAGAAAGAAAGAAAGAAGAAAAAGAAAGAAGAAAGAAAGAAAGAAAAGAAAGAAAGAAAGAAAGAAAGAAAGAAAAGAAAGAAAGAAAGAAGAAAGAAAGAGAAAAAGAAAGAAAGAAAAGAAAGAAAGAAAGAAAGAAAGAAGAAAAAGAAAGAAAGAAAGAAAGAAAGAAAGAAAGAAAGAAAGAAAGAAAGAAAAGAGAAAGAAAGAAAGAAGAGACTGAGAATTTCTGTCTAGAGTCACTCAGAAGTGCTCAAGTGTCACTCCTGAGTCTGCACTCAGGATTTACTCCTAGCAGACTCAGGATATCATATGGGATGCTGGTGATCAAACCTGGGTGAGCTGTGGACAAGGCAAATTTGTTAACTGCTGTACTACTTCCAAAATGCTTGTATGTTAATTCAAGTTGTATCACAAACAACTCTGTCACCTTGTGCAATATTTATAACTTCTTTACTAATTGTTATTTTATGGAATTGCAGTGAGAGTTAATGAGGTAACCAGCATACATCCTTTAGTACATTGTCTGAAACTTTTAAAAGGCCACCTATTAGCTCTAACCAAAGGAGCAAGCCTCATTGTTACCATAATTAATGCTTATATAATAGTAACAGAAAACATTTATTACATTTCTTTCAGCTCTGTAGGAATAATCATGTCTGAATGCCACACTTAATGTTGATTTGATTCCAGCCAGGAATTCATTAGACTAAAATCTGCTTTGGTTTAATAAATTCTCGTTTAAATTTCTACTCAAGATTTTAAGAACCAAATATTGTTTCTTAATTTTATAAATGTCTTACCAGTTCTATAGCATATTTTAAATATAAATATTTTAAATATATGATAGAGAGCTGGAACTCAATATACAAATAAAATAAAACAAACATTTTTATGCTAATCCTCTACTACATTTTTAAGTTCTTTAATTCTATGTATTGATACTTCTGTTCTTTTAATGGTTTAGTCTTCAATACTTAAATCACATGTGATTTTTCTTTCTCATACCCACATCCAATTTGTTAAGAAATTATATTGGCTTTATCTTCAGGTTGTATATTCAGCCTAATTACTTTTACCATTTTCATTACCATCTCTATCATTTTAGGTGAAACCACCCTCATATAATGTAATACATTTATTGCAATACCATCCTAAAGGTTTTATGATTCTATTATTTTTTACCTAGAATTTATTTTTAGCCAAGTACCTGGAAAGATGTAGTAGGAATAATGTGATATAATATGCCACCCCTGTGCTCAAATTGATCTGGTCTCATCATTTGTTCATGAATTTATCTTTTTTCTTGTTCTTCAGATATTCTCATTCTCCTTCTGTTAGTGCTGAGTACTCCTGCTTATACTGATGAAACACTCTTTTACCAGTACTAATGAAAATGTTTTTCTTGTTTTTGTTTTTGTTTTTTGAACGTTTTGAAAAAGATGTGTTTGTGGTAATCTCCTGTAGGAGAAAAAATATTGACTGGGCTTTAGGGAAATATGGAAACAAATTTATTGATTAAAATTAAAATTTTATTAAAATAAAATTTTGGTGTGATATCTGGAGCGTGAATATCTTCCTAAATAAAAAATTCCTTTGTCAAATATTTGAGTGGCAGGTATGTTTTTTGAGTATAGTGTAGAACAAGGGTCTCAAACTCGCGACCTGCGGGCCGCAAATGGCCCTCCATACAACATTTTGTGGCCCTGCCCTAGAGGAATTGTTTTGTTTTGTTTTGTTTTGTTTTAATTGTTTGGGTCACAACCCCAATGCTCAAGGCTTACTACTGACTTTGCACTCAAGGATCACCCCGACTTTGGCCTTTGTGGCCCCCAGGTAAATTGAGTTTGAGACCCCTGCTATAGGCTAAATTGCCATTCCAGGAGTTGAGTGAAATCCAGAGGTCAGAAAAAGGACATATCAGTGATGTGATGGAAATATTGATGGTGACAAATGAGGTGTGAACTTTGAAAACTGAAGTCAATTGCACCTCATATTCTATTCTGATGATAGCAGCCTTCACATACCCTTAAAGGAAAGGTCCTGCTAAACAGATGCCTTCAGCATGTCACTTGTAGAAAAAGTTCCTTTTTTAAAACTCCTCTCAGAAGTTTAAAAACTCCTCTCAGATTATGTATAAGTCTGATAAAAGAATGATTTGTCAAATTCATTAATTATAGTCTAAGGAGATGTTGAATAATGCAAAAATCTAGGGAATAGAGTACTTTCATCTGGTGGTGTGAGGATCTCTCCTATCAAAGCCAGGGGACTCTGTTTATTTGTTTTTTATTTTATTACATGAAGGAAGCCAACATTGTTCCTGCTTCAATTTTAAAATGAGAAGACATGTGGGAATGTTGGTTTTCAAGAAGGATACAACAAGGAAAATTACATTTCTAAGAGTTAGTTATCAACAAAACAGGAATTAAATTTGACCTGTAGAGGTGCTGCTGCTTGGCTGTGAGTAATATGTGGGACACTCAGGGTAAAAGTGATCGAATTTGGGCTTTGTTGGCAGTAGATTTTGTCCAAAATCTCTTCCACTCTGCAGCCCTCACAGTGAGAACAACTCACAACCCATATCCAAGCCACTAAGAACCATTGATAAGCTTTTATTTTCAGTCTTTATAAAATAAAAAAATATCACCCAGATTTAAAAAAAATACCATGTCATTTTTAGCTATAGCTATCTAGGAAACCATCACCATGATAGAAATGGTCATTTTAGAAAGAAGCTCAATATTCCCCTTTTCCAATGTTATAAGTAACAGGTTGCACATTTCTGGAAGAATTATTTTCTATAGTCTTGATAATGACTTTATTTGTCAAACTATTTACAAGGAAGAAAGGAAAAAAAAGAAGAAAGAAAATCAGAAAATGGGAAGGAATGATGCTTTCATGTACTGATCAGATTCTTTGTATGTAGGAGGCTTGGTTTCCCCAAGTAAAACTCAATACATCATAATCTTCACACAAGGTTCCCCCACGGGTGACCCCAACCACAAAGTTATGAGTTGCTTTTGAGTATGTCAGGTGTGTCCCAAAGCCACACACACACATGTGCACACACAAATGCACACACACACATACTGCAGAAATCAGGATTGTATAAACCCAATTTAGTGGATAATTCCCCCACTCAAAAGTTACACTTTAAGGTCTGGGAGAAGTGTCCATATTGCACCACCTTTGAAATAGATTCTCCTGTCCTTTAGAATTTTTTCTATAACATGCATCTCTTGATCTCCATGCAAGCATTTTAGCATAAATATGTCTCACAATATGCACAGAAAAACAACCAATTTCAGAAAAATAATAAAAGACATGAAACTTAAACCACTCCCTAACTATCAAGAGAAAAAATATACCAAATTTTTAGAGTATGGTATTTGAAAAGAAGAGAGACAATAACTCTGAATCTAAATAGAAACTTTGGTATTTGTTTCTGAAAAATATTAGTATAATAAATTCAAAATTTATAGTGAAATATCTATAGATGCAGATCAGCATGGCACATCAGTAGATATAAGGTGCATAATCGTGGGTCTGTAAGTTATTCAGGTCTTTTGAATGACTGAAAGAAGCCAACAGCATGTATACAAGTACAAATTTACTCTAAATTTTACACTAGTTATCCCAATACTAGATGGTATACAGTCACATGTTTACACTTGTATACATGGTATTACAAACAAAGTGAACTAAAACCTACATGCTCCAATTCTCAGGCAAATGGTTTATTAAGGATACTTTATTGTGTATCATATTTTTATTCTCCAAGATAGACATTAACATGGGTGAGAACATTTCTATGTTCTTATTCATATTATAAGAAAAATTTTGAAATTTTGTTATCTATAATATGTAGGTGTGATTATATGGTGCTCTCTTTGATTCCAGCCTGAAATTTTCTCTGTACATTGAGACAAATATATATGACTAACTTGAAAAATCTATGGTAGTACTTTTCAATGATTACACTAAAGTAAATTAATAATACTTAGCAAAGTCTTTTATTCTATTTTTAGCATATTCTGGCATTTATGAGATGGTTCAGGGCATTTTCTCTGAAAATCCACTTCTGCAAAAAATTCGTAATACTCCATCTTACTCTGCAACTGTCCCCAAAAAATAACCACACATTCTTACTCAGATGATAGCATAAACATTGGACTTCTAAAATTCCATAACCAGACATTCAACAGAAAATATTTTCTCAGCTGGGAGAAGAAAAAACAGTAAAATATGTCAGCTGTGGTGGGAATTATCAGTATCAATGAATATGTATTTTGTGTTTTTAAGCAGAGAGACTGGCAGAAATATTTGAAATATGAATCTCAGCTCTATCCCCAATATACTTTAATACATTCCAGCTCTAGCACAGAAAATGAAAACTAATATTGGAGACTACAGAGTGTGCAAAAATATGGTATACATTCAGAGATTATTATTATTCATTTTATTTCTAATCATGGGTTTACTCAAGCTTTATGTGATAAATGAATCTTCAAGGATTGTTTGCATTGACATTTATGAGTTCCAAGAATAAATGATCTTATTTGGGGGGGGGAGATCTGGGGTAGGAATTCTCCTGAAAGTTCATAATTTTTTCTCCAGTAACTTTGAAGACTGAAAATTCAATTGAATTTGAAAACCCACTTAGAAATAAAAATGTGAAGGCACTATAGAGACTGCACTGTGGGGCTGAGCCAAAAATTTCAAAACCTATTTTACTTATAATAAAAATTTTATTGCTTTCTCTGGTCAATTACATATTTTTATTCTGTGTTTTTTCAGAGCAATAAATAACATTTGAATGCATTGTATTAAAAGAATTTTAAATCAATTGGAATATAAGAGGATCTAGTTTGGGGGCAACTTTGAACAGGAGTGGCTTTTTGTCAAGGAAAGCATGTTACTTCTTTGATTGGCTCCTTCTCTTTTTCTTTGAAGTTATCACAGACACCTTTATAGCCTCTTTGATCCTGAATGAACATATAGTTAAGAAGGAATTAAGAGACACTCAATTTTTTTTTCTTTCAAGAATCTGAATCTCTAAAATATTGTGTTTCGGGGGTGGTAAGATGTCACATAGTGTGTGCTCAGAAATTTTTTTCGGCCACACCCAGTGATCTCAGGGGTTACTCCTGGCTAAGTACTCAGAAATCGCTACTGACTTGAGGGACTATATGGGATGCGGGGGATCGAACCGTGGTCCATCCAGGTTAGCGTGTTCAAGGCAGACGCCTTAAGGCTTACACCTCCACTCTGGCCCCTCAGGAATTATTCTTGACTCTGAGGTAAGGGATCAAACCTGCTGGTTATCAAGCCAAGAGGTGCTGGAGAGTAAAACTCATGGCCTTGAATATCTAGTTATATGTTCTATAGATTGAACTATATTCCTGGTCCCCCCCCTTTAAATTTAATTTATCATGACACCACCACACTATAAAATACTACCAACATAGAATTTCAGAGATATAGCTTAGCAAACAAAATTCAATAGCATATTAAAAATATCATACACCTCAATAAAGTGAGATTCATCTCAGGTATACAAGGATGGGCTAACTTATGCAAATCAAATAACATAATACAGTACATAAAAGGGAAACATATAAAAGCATGTGATAAAATCAATTTAAAAGAGAAAGATTTAGACAAGAACCAAATTCATTTTGATAAAAGTTTAACAAAATAGGACTGGAATGACCCTCCCTCAATTTAACAATGGCTATCTATAAAATTCATGGTTACCATCATTTTTTGTTTGCTTGTTTTTGGGTCACACCCATTTATGCTCAGAGGTTATTCCTGGCTATGCATTCAGAAATTGCCTCTGGGTTGGGGGACCATATGAGACATCAGGGGATCGAGTTGCAGTCCAACCTAGACTAGTGCTTACAAGGTAGATGCCTTACAGCTTGCGCCACAGCTCCGACCCCTAGCATCTTTTTTAATGGTTGAAAACTAAAAGAATTCCACCGAGATAAGGTACAAGGCAAGGATATCCACAATCTCCACTTCGAGATAGTATTATTACAATAATAATCAGATAAGATAAACAAAACAAAGGATTCAAATTTGAATAAAACAAATCAAATGATTCCTATTTGTAGATGACATAATAACGTACATCAAAAACACTAGAATGTTCTAGAAACATAACCCAATATAGAAAAGTAGCTGGTACAAAGTAAGCACAGAAAAATTTGTTATGATATGGTGTGTGTGGGCTGGAGCAATAGTACATTGGGTAGGGTGCTTGCCTTACATGTAGCTGATCCAAATTTGATCATCAATTATTGTTAGAGAAATACAAATCAGGACAATCAGTAAGATCATATATCATAAAAACTGGGAAAAATACGTGTTTGTGAGCAGGTGATGAAAAAGTAATTCTCGTCCACTGCTGATGGGAATTTTTCTGGCTCAAGTTATATGGAAGACAGTATCTCAGAAAATATCTAAAAAAAGTAAAAATAGAGGTCAGTGTAATCCAGAAATTTCACTCCTTGGTATTTATCCCAGTACACAAAAAGATTCATTTGAAAGTACATATGAACACAATTTTTTAAGAATAATTTAAGCTTTGTGGCTACAAAAATGTTCATAGTTGGGTTCTAGTCATCGAATGTACACCACTCTTCACCAGTTAACCTTTCTGTTACCAATGTTACCTTTTTTCTCCTCCCCCGCCACCTGCACTTCCTTTTATTGCAGCACAGTAGTATGTGGAATAACCCTACTTATCCAATGAGATTCATACATAATGAAGTTGTAGTATTATATACAATGGAAATATTATGCAATTTTAAGAAAGAATGAAATGGTGCAATTCATTGAATTGTGAATGGAACTAAAGGATACCACGTTAAGTGAAGTAAGTCAGAAGATAAACAAAAAATAGATGATCACTTCTCTGTGGTACATAAAATAATAAATAGGAAAAGTGATCATAATGAATCAAAGAGAAGATACTTAAGTTACCCTGGTCCTTATACTATCTAACTGAGATTAAGAAAGGAAAAAATTTTGTCTTATCGTTAGCTGGTGAGGTAGGATAACCTGCTCTTAGGTCAAGTTACCCTCGGGTAGGTGCAAAAGCCAAGATCGCTATTTACAGATGACTGGCTGATAGAACCATGACCGGACAGTATGTATCCTGGGACCAATTTAAAAAAAAAAAAACCTATTCTAGGCTTTGATCTATGACTTGCACAACAATCATGGTCTCTAATTCCAGAGATCTGACTGAGACAATTGCAGCTGAATGAGCCTTCTGGAAACATAATGAAAGACGCTATCCCAGGTTCCATCTTAGGATCAGCGCAAAGACCAAGACCACCAACCACAGAAGACGAATTAAAACGACACTGAGGGAACAGAATTTCTAGAACCACAAAGAAAGACTTCCTCATAATTTCCACCCCTTGACCTGTGCAGAGAGATCTCTAGATACAGAGGTCTGATTTTATCACCCAGGAAGGAGAAGTCTTCCACACACCACAAAAGCACCAAGGGGAGAGTAAATTAACTTGAAAGGAGTCTATAGTTAATCCCATAACAGTATACTTCAAGGGTGGAGAAACCCTGTATCTCTTAGGCCAAGGGAATTCCTGTTCGAAAGACTCCAATGCTTGCTGTGCCTATGCAGAAGGAGAAAAAAAAAAAAAAAGACAAAAAACACAAAATAATCTTTTTTTTAATCTATCTAGTTTTTGTCCATTTCTTTGACCTGCTATGGATATTGAACTTGTTTTTTTCCCATTTTTATTGATTTATTGATTTTCTTTCTTCTTTTCTTCCGTTTTGTGCTCTGTCATGTTTTTTACTTCAAGAACATGGCTATTATGTGGTGCCTATCTTGATTGCTGTAGTGCTCACTGGATATTTTATTTGATACTCTTTTTATACTGTTGTGGTGTTTCACCTTCTTTTTCCCCTTCATTTCTCAAACCGAGGATGAGAGCCTCTTGAAGTACTCTGCCCATTTTCGGCATATTTGATTTTTACCCCATTTTATTACTTTTCTCTTCTTCAGACAAAACCACATAACTTGAACTATCTAAACCCGCCTCCCAATTAGAGGGGGATATAATGGAGGTACCATGACCAAACAGTTGTAAGATCACTAAGTGGTAAGCTAGGCACAGAGGGGACCACTTATTCTAGCAGCCCCGGGGGTGAGGATGGAGGATATGAGAGGCAAGACAGAAATGGAGGTGAAGGGAGGACAATTCGGTGATGGGAATTCCCCTGATTCAATGTTAATATGTACCTAAAACGTAACTGTGAACGATATGTAACCCACTATGATTCAAATAAAAAATACATTAAGAAAAGAAAGGAATAAATTTTAGGGAGCTGGGGTGTTAAGAAGAGACAGATGGGAGGTAACAGAAATAGGAGGTAGGGACTGTGTACACATTGCCAGTATAGATCTGTGATACATCTATATATCTGAACCACTGAATCAACAGACCTGAAAGCAAGTCTATATACCACAGCAAACTTAATAATGCACCTATCAAGGAAGCAGGCTGGAGACTGGGGATATTGGTGGAGGGAATTTGATGCTGGTAATGGAATTGGTGTTGGAACATTATATCTAATCCAACTATTAGTTACTTTCTAAAGTACAATAACTTACTAAAGTAAATTAAAATAATTAATGTAAAGTTATTCTGCTTTTTATGGGAGATTGTTTTATGTGTATTTTTCTGGAATTATCTTGAAAGGCACTCCATCCACTCAGAAACTAGCAGGTCTACACTCATATATAATTATTTTCTATTTCTATTTTTTTCTTTTGTTTTTTTTTTTGGGCCACACTCGGTGGCATTAGCTCACCAATTCTTTTACAGTTTAAATATATTGACTCATTCATCTATTATATCTCTGGCTTCTTCAGGTTTCCTTTGTAGGGGGGCACACTTAGCTGTGTTCAAGGCTAACTCATATCTTTGTGCTCAGAAATCACTTCTGGTGGGCTCAGGGGATCATATGGGGTGTCATGAACCAAATCTAGGTTGTCTATAAGACAAGTGCCCTACCAGCTGTATTATCCCTAGGCCAAGTCTTTAATTTTAATTTTTAAGTAATAGTGATGCTTTTTTCCATATATAGTTTGCCAATTATAGAGGAACACTGTAGGTGATCCCTAGTTCCTTTTTATCTATATCTTTGCTAATACTGGCTACCATTTTATACGTGAAATTTTTACCAGAGGAAATAGTAATATGGTTTTGATATATTTTAATTTGTGTTTCTCTAACATAAGTGATGTTGAGCAACCCCCACCCCCATTTGATAGTGTTTTTAGAGTTTGTTTTTAAATCTTTTCAGGTCTTTTGATCATTTTTTTAAAATTGGGTTGCTGTCCTTTTTGTTCTTTAGCTCTTTCAGTTTTTATGTAATTTGGATACAAACCCTTATAAGATATATGCTGAGCAAATATTTTTGAAAATTGCTAGGTTATTATTTTGGATTTGTGGTAGTTTTTTTGTGTTGTTGTTTTTGGTTTTGATTTTAGATCACACACATCATAACATTATCTATTGTTATTTTTGTTCATTGACATTAGTTGGCTCCTTTGTTACTTTCTCATCTAATTTTTTGTGCTCCTTCTGAACTGTCATTATTGATCAGTTGGAGGTGTACTGCCTGTTTCATAAACTCTGAGATCATTAGAACAGGGCAAATGATCTTAAATGTCAGCAGTTCTGGAATGTGGATGTTGTGGGGAGTGGGGAAGGTTGCTCAATCCCACTCTTAGACAATCCCAGAGTTTTTATCCCCCAAACTGATGTACTTAGAATTTTCATTGTTTTGGTGTTTCTGCAGAGATAGTCATAAAATTGCAATGCTAGTCTATTGGCATAGCAGTGACTGGGGGTGTGTGGATTTGACTGCAGTGGGCTTTGGCAGGATAGAACCTAGTTTACCCCTATTTTATTCTATATTTTTAAATAATATTTTTATTAAAGTACCATGATAAAACACACCTTTGTAGTTGGATTTCAGTAATAAAAAGTACTCCTACCCTTCATCAGTGCAACATTTTCACCCCCAATGCCCCCATCTCCCTCACCCCTATATTTGAGACAGGCATTCTACTTTTTTTCACTCACTAACATTGTCATGATAGTTGTTAGTGTAGTTATTTCTCTAACTTCACTCACCACTCTTTGTGCTAAGCTTAGAATAAAAATACTCACACCTCATCTGATCAAAGGTTGATATATAATATATATTATATATAAAACACTGGCAAAACATTACAACAAGAAATGTTTAATGAAGAGAAGAGATGAGTGGAAACTTCCTCAAAGAAGAAAGAGATGGCTAATGGTATACAAACAAAATGTTCTGCAACCTTTACCACCAAAGAACTACAAATCAACACAATGAGACATCATTTCACAGTAGTAAAACAGGGACACATCACAGAGAACAAAATAAAACAAAGAACAAAACAGTGTTGCTGTGGATTTGTGGGGAAAGGGTCTCTTATTTACTACTGCTGGGAACATCAACTGATACAGTCTTTTGGAAAACAAATATTTTCAAAAATACTGAAGACATTAAAAAATAGAATTTTAGGGACTGAAGAGATTGTACAGTGGGAAGGTGCTTACTTAGCATGGAGTTGACAGAAATTTGATCCCCACCACCGCATATGGTCATCCACTAAGCCCAGCCAGGAGTGATTCTTTTTAAAAATAATATCTGTATTTAAGCACCATGATTACAAACATACTTTTAGTTGGGATTCAGTCATAAAAAGAACACCCACCATTACCAGTTAATATCCCACCACCGTGCTGCCAATCTCCATCCTCCCTCACCCCCTGCCTGTATTCAAGATAGGCATTCTACTTCTCTCACTCATTGCCATTGTCATGATAGTTGTTAGTGTTGTTATTTCTTTAACTGCACTCACCACTCTTTGTAGTAAGCTTCATATTGTGAGCCGGTCCTCCAGCTCTTGTCTCTATTGTCTCTGAGAATTATTACTCTGATTTCTCTTCAGATCATATAAATCTTTTGCCTTTTACCTCTATTATAAGTTTTATTTCTATTTCTCTATATTTTCTGGTTTATGGTATAATATACATGCACTTAATTTTGTGCTAAGTTTTTTTCTTTTTCTTTTTCTTTTTCTTTTTTGGTCATATGTATTTGTGTTCAGGACTTACTTTTGGCCCTGATCCCAGACAGCATTCTTGGCAGTGCTCAAAGGACAATATATGGTGCCAGAGATTGAATCCCAGTCAGCCACATGCAAGGCAAGTGGCTTGTTGTTGAATTATTTCTTTAACCTCGCTTTTATTTTAGTATATAGTGTTAATATGTTTTCTTTCACTCAAGCAGTATGTTGTTTCCTAAACATCTATTAATTTAAAGGGCTTTAATTTCACAATTGCCATTGTTTCTTTGTTCCATGATTAGTTTGTCCATCTGGGTAGATTAACTTCAGGCTTTCTTGTATAGTACATGTAGTCATGTGCTTGACTGATTGATCACTATGTGGCCTATGAGGTGGGTGGGACTGGAATAGTCCAGAATCAGAGAGCTATGCTACTCCCCATTTTCATTATCACAACATCCATCTTCTACTGGTGCCAAAAGTCTGTATTATATTTCTTTGTCTCTGATCCACAGCCCAGAGTTTAGTCTCAGAATTGTTACTTCATAAAAGGAGTGAGAGGTGCTTCAGCTGATTCAGCTGCTGATAGCCTAAAAAAATCACCAGAACTCTGATTTATTGTTGTTATATTTGTCCATAAACTCACTATCTCCAGCAAATACTTTTGTCAGTGTCAGGGCTTATTCCTGGCTCTGTGCTTAGGATTCACTTCTGGCAGTGTTCAGGAGACCATATTAGAGTAACAAAAATAAATCTTGGGTCTATCTTGTGCAAGGCAAACACCCTATCTACTGAACTACCTCTCCTGCTCAGCAATGGGATCTTTTATCTCTATTTGAAAGATGACTGATTTTATGAACTAATCCTTCCAGTCACAGATCTCTCCAGCAAGGTCAGGGCTGTCAGCAACAGTGGTAATTGGTTCTCAGTTCACTGAGCAATTTACCCAACCTTCATAGATCTGTGCTATATATAATAACCCTTTCAGCTATAATGATGCACGTGTCTTTAAGAAGAATCCACCTATGAGCTGATAAAGGTTTATGTGATATGTTTTGATTTTTTGTTATAATTTGGTAATTTACACTTCTCCTTATATTCCCTCATGTTTCTGGAATCCCAGAAATTGTGCAATGTTATACCCAAAGTGAAGTGATTTTCTCTGACACCATCATTGTATCAAATATTGTTTTAGTTGCAATGATGGTCCACTTATATTTAATAATACAATCCTGAATATTTATGTGCCTATATTAAAAATGATGTTTTGACACATGTTTAATAACATTTCCTCTTAAGAATAGTGAGGGAAGCATTATATTTTTTTCCATTTTCTTGATGATAGAAGGGATGTGGAAGGTTTCAGTGAATTTTTGTCCTGTTGTGTAACAGAAATAGCAATTTGAAACTAACTGTAGGTAATTTTTTTTATAGCCAGAGAGGAACCACCAGATGAAAACACAGAACATGGACATGAAATTTCCTAAAACTCGTTTTTACATATATATTTATCTTTTAACATGTATATACATGTAAATATTTGTATATACAGAGAGAGAGTGTTTTGGGGCTAACACTTGAAAATGCTAAGGGATTTCTCCTGGCCCTGCTCTCAGGAATTATTTCTTCCAATGCATGCTCAAGAGATATATGGAATGCTGGGGATTAAATCCATGTTTGCTGCAAGTAATGTAAAGACCCTATCGCTGTATCTCTCTGGCTCAACATGAGTATTTTAATGGAGTAAATTTCATTAAGACATTTTGAATATCGTTAGAGACACTGCACAGCTACAAAAAATGCTTAGGGTCCATTAGAAGTTTTCAGTGTCTATCAGATTGAGCATTTTTTGTCTCAGCTTTTATTACTTAAACACAGAGAATAAACAAGAAAATTTTATTATAAAGTTTACCTGATAAAAAGTCCATATCCCTTTTCTTCTTAAAGGACTCTGATTTTTATTTCAGGTCTGCAAAAATGATTCTAAATAATTCCTGCAAAATTCTTCAAGGTAAATATTTAAATTTATGCAAACAATCCAAAAATATATATCTTTTATATTAATTTGAAATTTTCATATATAATTATGATAAATAGTTTTAATTTAGTATATAGATTAGCTAAGAGGACTCTCAGGACCTTCAATATGGTTTACTCCTAAGCCTTTTATACTGTGGTACTTAGTTAAAACAAAGGGAAATGAATCTTTATAATTGCTCAAATGTCAGTTAAGGAATATCTAACTTGACCAGATTGTAGAGGGCACAGAGTTATAATGAATAATTGTTATTGTTTTTATTATGTTTAAATTGTTCAATGACACATAGAAGCATCTCTAATTTCTAATGTCATATGATCAGCACTGAATTATTTTCTCTGAAAAATTGACTCTATTTACTATTAAATCACATGTATACTATTAAATGATTTACAAACTGTCCAAATTAGCTTCATATTTTACATCTTCCAGTGACTGCATTTCCATTTATAAAAACAAACTTCTCATTTGACCTCATTCTTTCAATGAGGTCAAATTTCCTTTTACTTCACATTCAATTTAATGAAACAGGATAGGAAATTGCTGTTTCTGAAGCATCACTCCCAGGGTTTGGTAATATGGCATACAAGTGCTCTTGAGTGATGGAAACCTTTAGGCTGACATCTGATGCTGGATGATTTCAGACACACACACACACACACACACACACACACACATTCACTTGTTCTGGGGCTGCTGTAGAGGTAGCAGGAGTCTGCAGTTAAGCAATAGCATAAAAATCTCTTTTGTTCAACTTCTGATTTAAAAAAGAAAAGAAATAAACATCTGCTTGGCATCTGTTAGAAATAGTACTATTTGTGAAACTCATAATGTCCCTAAAATATTGCCTCACAAGGTAGAAATAATGGGAATTCTGTTCTTTTCAAGATTAAGTCCCAGTCGTTTCATACAGAGATTCACTTTTTGTTGTTGTTGTTGTTGTTGTTATTGTTGTTGTTACATATAAGACATTTGGATTATTATGTTTTCTTGCCAAGATATTCAGCAAAACAGCCTAGTACATCTTGGGTTAGTATCGTTTCTTCCAAATAGTCTTTCCTATATTTTCTACACACTCCCTATTTCTAATGCTTGTGTCATACTTTAAATATGGTTGATATTCATTCAATAAAAAACTTTAGAAAGACCTAATATGTTAAAATTTTCCAGGTTCTTTAAAAAGAGGTTGCTCTTCTCTTAGATTTCTTTGCTTTATCCCTCTGTTTTATAATAAAAAAATTTTTTCAAAAATATTAGTTTAAATTGCATTTAAAATTTTTTGATTGGGGGGTGGTTTGGGGCCACACCCAGTGATGCTCAGGAGTTACCGTATTTTCCAGTGTATAAGACGACTTTTGAAACAAAAAAATGTCAACGGAAAATCGGGAGTCATCTTATACGCCGAGTATATCCCGAAAAATGTTTCAATATGCCGCTAAACGAAAATTGTCTGAATATTGCCACAAAACGAATTTTCCAACTCGATCCTGCACCAATCACAGCAAAGCTGCTCGAACCGCCTCTCAAACTCAGCCAATCCAAGCAGGCTTTTTATGCATGCAAATTAGACAATGTTCTGGACTCGAATCTACACTGTAAAAAGCCTGCTCAGATTGGCCAGAGTCAGACAGGAAGTCTATTACAGGAAGTCTATAACCTCTGACCCTTTGCTTGTTGTGATTGGCTCACTGTACCACATACAGTTGCAGCACAGGAACGTTCAGTCTTATACAGTGAATATAGGCCTAAACCTATGTTTTAATTGTAAAATCAGGGGATCGTCTTATATGCTGGAAAATACGGTACTCCTGGCTATGTGCTCAGAAATTGCTCCTGGCTTGGGGGACCATATGGAAGCTGGGCATCTAACCGGGGTCCATTCCAGGCTAGTGCAGGCAATGTATATGCCTTACTGCTTGCACCACTGAAAAAACTTTGATTTATTTTTATTTATTTAACTGTTGATTCTTTCAACAGTTAAACTAAATAGTCTTACGATAACATAATATCATCATACTTTGAAGTTAGCAATAAAATGTCAACATCTTTCCATGTACATTTTAGACATATGTTTAAAAAGAAGCAGAAAGCTACAGAAACCGTGGATGTATCACTACCCCTCTACTTAGAAATTCTCATTCTCAGACATGGCTCATCAGTAAATACTTAAAATTTTGCTATGTTTCTTGTGTATATATTATTGTCATAGTTGATCATTATGTGTTAAAAATAAAATGAGTCATTGTAAATACTTTGAGAGTTGAGAAAAATTTGATTTGAATCAAAGAACACTGAGCATCTGTGCAAAGTGAAAGACATATATGTAAAAAGAATTTTGATGAAGAAGTAACACTAGGCAAAAATGAGTTTAGTTATTTTATTTTTTTTTTATTTTATTTTTTTTTGGTTTTTGGGCCACACCCGTTTGATGCTCAGGGGTTACTCCTGGCTATGTGCTCAGAAATCGCCCCTGGCTTGGGGGGACCATATGGGACGCCGGGGGATCGAACCGCGGTCCTTCCTTGGCTAGCGCTTGCAAGGCAGACACCTTACCTCCAGCGCCACCTACCCGGCCCCGAGTTTAGTTATTTTAAATTATGGTTCTATCATGAAGTTTCCTTAACTTATATTGATCAATTATTTTCTAAGGTGTTTTGCTATTGTTTTGGTTTTGGTTTGGGGATAAACTCAATGGTGCTGAGGGATTACTCATGGCTCTGTACTCAGCAGTCAGTCTGTGTAAACTCAGAGGATATTATGGGACTCAGATATTGAATCTGAGTTGACTACAGGAAAGTCAAGTACCTACCCAATGTGCTGTTGCTCTGACCCTAGTTTCTAACTGGATTAAGATTTTATTTCTATTCCAGATCAATAGCACAGCAGTAAGTAGGTACTTGCCTTGCACATGAACTACCTGGGTTTGATCCCCAGCATTCCATAGGATCCCTGGAGGGTGTCAGGAATAATTTCTGAGCAGAGAGCCAAAAGTAACCACTGGGCACACATGGTTGTGCCCCCTGCAAAACAAAACCCAAAACAAATGATGGAACCCCAAAAAAAACAAATGATGGAACCCAAAAATAAATAGATAAATAAGATTTCTTTTCTGGGAGACATTAAAACAATTATTAAGCTAATAAAATTGAATCGAGTAAAGAGAAAAATGAGAAGAAAAGGAATGCAAGGGTCAAGGGGTTTCAGGTATATCAATAATGTTAAGGACTGATAGAACTAAATATCCAAACTACAGAGTCAACAACACTGAAATCATGAGACTCAAACTAGCAATCAAAATTTTAAAAGTGCCTGTTAGGGATGTGAGCAATAGCACAGTGGGTATTGCGTTTGCTTTGCATGTGGCACACACAGTTTGATTTCCAGAATCAGAAGAAGCAGGGCACAAATTTCCCTTTATACATGAATTCCAGCAGACCAGTGCCACAACTCTATACTTGCAGACAGAAATCTCTCAGCTCTTCTATTTAAACTTATTAAATGTTCAAACCACCAAATTAATTTCAAATTTGTAAATCCTGGATCATATGGACTCCTCGATATTTTATAGTAGTGTTACTTAGTAATATCATAGGAAATATGGAAAGTTTACATACTAATCTGGGAAAGTTACATACAAATCTACAGAGTGCAGTGGCCCTAAACAATAACACAAAAGACTCATTAGTACCAAACACAGCCCAGTAAATCCTTAGATACTGACTTTAGTAGCACTTAAAACTAACTCTTGTTGATTAAGTTTTGATAATTGCATTTGCCTTTGTGTTGTAGCAAACAATATAAAGTAAATTTGTTCATGCCTGCATGGAGTCAGGTTATGATGGCTGGGACATTGTGGACACTGTAAAGGAAAGATCACATTAGCGGTGAGATTGATGTTTGCCATTTAATGTCTGAAACAACTGTATTATGAACAACTTGGTAAAAATTAGAAAAAAATGCAGTCAATTTTTTGTTTGTTTTTGGGTCACACCTGACAGCACTCAGGGTTACTCCTGGCTCTATGCTCAGAAATCACTCCTGGCAGGCTCGCCAGGAGATTCGAACCACCATCCTTCTGCATGCAAGGCAAATGCCCTACTTCCATGCTATCTCTCTGGCCCAAAATTTTTATGAAAGTTTATAAAATATTTGCTTTAAATTTTAGTATTCACCTTGACACATATTGGTAAGTTACCCAACTGAACAAGTTTTCACAAAATAACAAGGTTAATGATTTCACATATACATGTATAGATGTAATATATAAGTATACATCTACTTTATATAAATAGTTATGACATTTATTTATTGATATTTTATGGTATTTTTCTCCATTTTTGCCAACAATAGCAGTACTTCGATGACTGTGTATGAGTCACCGTGCTCTGAAAGCAATTCTTTGATTAGAGATACGCATCATCTGAGACTGGAGCCATAGTTCAGAGAATAGAGCACTTGCCACATAAGCAGCCAACCAGGTTTGATCCCTGGTACCACATATGGTCTCCTGAGCCTGTTTAGAAGTGATTTCTGAGTGCAGAGCCAGGAGTGAGCCCTTAGCATCACCATATGTGTCTAAAATCCAACCCTTCTTCCAAAAATGGATATGCTCATTATCATTACTACATTATCTTCAAAGTTTTTGACTAAATTTTTATAAAAGAATTTTGAAAAACTAAAGAACATTGAAAATCTTAATTAAAGACCAGAAGTTTTACACATTCTAAGTTAATATTTCAAATTTTGACATGACTCACTTAATTATGAAGTTATAAATCATGATATTTTGACATTTTAAAATAAAATGTATGTCAATCCTTTTATCAATTAATTAGAATATGAATATCAGTATCCTATCAAGATCTATGCGAACTGGGGATCATTCGAAAATCTTACATTGTAACTTTTATATTATAAATTTATATTCATATCTTAACTTTTCTACATAAATACTAATTAATATAATTTTTCTAAAGTTTTTTATAATAATATAGTGAGCAGTATCAGTAATGAGAGAAATATATTAGAATTAACATACTGAACATTTTATGGGCTGGAGAGATAACACAGCGATAGGTTATTTGCCTTGAATGCTGCAGACCCAGGATAGACCTGTGTTTGATTCCCGGCATCCCATATGGTTCCCCAAGCCAGGAGCAATTTCTGAGTGCAGAGTCAGGAGTAACCCCTGAGCGCTGCAGGGTGTGCCCCCCACAAAAAATAAAATATTGGAAAATTTTATTTATTTTTTAATTTTTATTACTATTTTAGTTTATATAATAGTTATAAATTATGTAATTTATGTTGATAAAATCTCAACATTTTCTAATCTAGTTCTTTCCTATACATGCATTCTGTCCTTATTTTAATTAAATAGGAAGATTTTTTTTTATTTGTATCCATTTAATACTTTTTGGGGACAGTTTTTTCAGGGCATTTTTTTTGTGTGTGTGGTTTTTGGGTCACACCCGGCAGTGCTCAGGGGTTACTCCTGGCTCCATGCTCAGAAATTGCTCTGGGCAGGCACGGGGGAGCATATGGGACGCCGGGATTCGAACCGATGACCTTCTGCATGAAAGGCAAGCGCTTTACCTCCATGCTATCTCTCCGGCCCCTTCATGGCATTTGTTACACAGAGCTTTTGGTTCTGTGCTCAGGAGACATTTGGGGTGCCAAGGATTGAAAACAGATTGCCATATGTAAGGAAAGTACCCTACTTGTTCTGTTTCTCCAGATCTGGTATCATTTTAATGAAAAATTAATAAGCTATAGAGTATTTTATTGACATAATAACTTTCTTCAACAAACATAAACAGGTATATTAAAATGTAACTGGCTTTGTGATATTAGCTGTAAAATTTAGCTGTATACAGTTCTATAATATTATTTTATGTGTTCAAGACAATAAAATACATTAAATTTTGGTAAAGGCAAAACTTTTTTGGAATTGTATTTATAGACATGATGGATTTAGTCAATTAGTTAATATAATTTGAGATCCCATATTGTGGATTAAAAATAAATTTATTGTCACTTGATCCCTGTTTACCCATATGAATGATTTTAGAACAGAACTATTTTGCTGCCTCAATATATTTTACTATGTTTATGTCAAAATTAAAAATTTTATTTACTATAATAACCATTAGCTAGCCATATGTTTAATTTTATTATACAACTTTATTAAAAGTAAAGGATTAAGAACCTCCTCTCTTCAAAAGGATTGCTAGTTTTTGTTTCATCATTAACATTATTTATTTTCTTACTTTCTGAGTATGAAGACTCTTCCAAGAATTAATGATTATGATTAATTGTAACCTATTAATTTTCACTTCGAGGATTATATTAAATTTAATTGTTCAGAAAAGACTGAGAAAAATAAAAATCCATTTTGAAAATATTGGAAAAGAATACTAGTTTTAATAAAATGCCTTTACTTTATCATATGCTTCACATAATTTTATGAATTGTCTTAGAGACAAATAGAAGGTAATAAGAATACACACTGAGTATTTATGTCCACATTGCAGACATGATTAGCACACAGGGCTACTTAATGGCATACTTAATGGCAGATTGAGTTGACTGATAATGTCAATTGATATTGTAAAATTCTTTACATGATGAACCACATAATGTAAAAAAGAAATTTCGCATCTGAAAAACTATGTAATATAATTTCATATCAGCAAAAATATAGTCTGACAATAAAATATGACTATAAAATTAAAATTTTAAATTTAAACTGATACAACACAGTTTTGGCATAACTATGTCCGAGTTTAAATAAGACACCACTATTTGTAATATATTTATTTTACAACTTTCTTCTTTCTTTATTTCCTTTTTTTTTTTTTTTTTTTTTTTTTTTTTGGGTTTTTGGGCCATACCTGTGACACTCAGGGATTACTCCTGGCAATCTCTCAGAAATCGCTCCTGGCTCTGAGGACCAATTGTAACGGTGGGGATTGAACCAAGGTCCAATCCTAGATTGGCCATGTGCAAGGCAAATGCCCTACCACGGTGCTACCCTCCTGGTCCTTATATATTTCCTTTTGTGTGTACATATATATGCATATATGATAAAGAGCTAGAAATAATTTTGTGTGTGTGTGTGTGGTTTTTGGGTCACACCCGGCAGTGCTCAGGGGTTACTCCTGGCTTCATGCTCAGAAATTGCTCCTGGCAGGCACAGGGAACCATATGGGACACCGGGATTCGAACCGATGACCTTCTGCATGAAAAGCAAATGCCTTACCTCCTTGCTATCTCTCTGGCCCCTAGAAATAAATTTTTAACAATTGCGCATGTCTGTGTCCCATTTGGAATGTCTTTACATCATTTTAAAGGCTTGCATTTTGAAGAGTGCTGTATTATTAACCTAAAATTTTTATTTATATTTAATTGAATATGGTATTGTTTTTAAACATATTTTTATTCCTTTCACTCTTATTAACAGTATATGTTATTTCTCTACATTCTTGCCAATTTCCTGTATTGTCATACTTTATTTTTGCTAGTGGATGAATGTGAAATGATATTACATAGCTATTCAAATATTTATTTTCTTCTATTACATGATGTGGTTTCTTTTTTATATGATTCAAGATACTTTATTTTTACAGTGGCTTATAATTTGATATTTGGGTTATTTATAATTTTTTTTTTTGGTTTTTGGGCCACACCCGTTTGACGCTCAGGGGTTACTCCTGGCTATGTGCTCAGAAATCGCCCCTGGCTTGGGGGGACAATATGGGACGCCGGGGGAACGAACCGCGGTCCTTCCTTGGCTAGCGCTTGCAAGGCAGACATCTTACCTCCAGCGCCACCTACCCGGCCCCATTTATAAATTTGTTAATAAATTTTCAAGTACTTGAAACCTTTACATTTATATATTTAATTAGTAATTTTATTTTATTGTAATAGGAAGTATTTGGTTCAAGTATTCTGGTTACTTGCTATTAGGTGTTTACCTAAAACTTCTCATGTAATAAAATATCCTCTTTTTCTTCTAGTAATACACTGTTTAACTATTAATTTTATTTCAAGAAACAGTTACAAGGTTGTTCATGATTCAGTTTCAGTCATATAATGTATAGCATCCATCCCTTCACCAGTATTGATTTCTCTCTACTGAAGTCTCCATTTTCTTTGCCTCCTTCCAGCCTGCCAATGACAAAATTATTTTTAAGCCACACCTGGTGGTGTTCAAGGGTTACTTTTTTCTCTGTACTCAGAAATCACTTCTGGCAGACTTGGATCATTTGGGATGCTGGGTATTGAACCTGGGTTGGCTGTGTGCAAGGCACATGTCCTACTTGTTGCGCTATTGCTCTGGTTCTGCATTTTATACTTTTAAAAATACTTCACAATCCCCATTACCAGAATTTTATATACCTCCACCACAGTCTCATTGTCTCTTCTCAATCTATATAAACTTCCTTTAAGATAGAGATTATTGAATCCTTATTACTCAATTTTTCAAAGGAAAAATTAATAACGTGGAGAGCACAACTGACCATTCGGAGTCCAACGTCTGTTTAGGTAAAAAAAATTATATAATATAATATTCTATCTAACTCCCTCCAAATGGTGACTTTACTAATGATCAAAGTACCACAGATAATTTTAATACACACTTATTTCTGATAATTTTCCTCTCTGTTCCATCTTGACCAAGCATTTCACTGAATTGTATAATTTAGTATTATTCAGTAGTTTATTGTACATATACACATGATTTTTGTATGTCAGGCCTGAATTTAATTCATACAAATTTGGGGGGTTGGGCCACACCCAGTGACACTCAGGGGTTATTTCTGGCTATGCACTCATAAATTGCTCCTGGCTTGGGGGACCATATGATATGCCACAGAATCAAACCAGTCCATCCTAGGCTAGCATTGGCCACTTTTCTGGCCCCATAATTGCATACAATTTTTTAAAGAAAATATACATATCTTCTCATTTTTATTAGTAGAGTAAAACAATATTTTCACACTATTAAAAAAGAAACCAAGATGCTTCTATTAAATTTCCATCCTTTAATTCTAAGCTTGTGCCTATCCTGTTCTTTTAGGTATGTTTCTTGGAGGCAGCAGATGTCTGGTTTTTGTTTTCTTATCCATCCATCTACTCTATAACTTTTAATAGGGAAATTTAGGCCGTTGACATTTAAGGAGATTACTGCCAGAGAGGGTTGTTGTGCTATTGTATTGATTAGAGGGGCCATTGTTACAATCAGGGGTTTGGACTGTGTAGAACAACTTTGAAAAGTTCATTGAGAGATGGTTTGCTTTGAGCAAACAGTGTGAGTTCTTTTTTTCTAAGAATGTTTTTAGTTCTCCTTCCTATATGAATGAGAGTTTTGCTGGGTAGTGTCCCATAGGTTGGAAGTTTCTTTCATTCAGTAGTTTAAATATGTCACTCCATTGTCCACTGTCTTCTTGCTTGAATGGTTTCATATGAGAGGTCTGGTTTGATTCTTATGTCCCTTTCTATGTATTTGAGAGTTTTTTTTCTCTCCCACATTGCTTTAAAGAATTCATCTTTCTCTCTCTTTTTTTTTTTTTTGCCAGTTGGATTACCATATGTCTTGGTGTTGGTATGTTAGGGTCTATTTTACTGGGGACACTTTTTGCCTCCTGGATTTGTATGAGTTTTTCTTTCCAGAGGGCGGGAAAATGTTATTTAAACTAATAGTGATGGAGAATCTCATTTTTATGATAATTTTGACATTCCTTTATATTTTTCTATTAGGTGTTAACTATAAAAAATTATTCTTTTTAAACTTTATTGATTGATGTTGGGCCATAACCAGAAGTGATCAGGGGATACTCCTGGCTCTGCACTTAGAAATTGCTCCTGGCTGGCTGGGGGACCACATGGGATGCCGAGATTCGAACTGGGTCCATCCTGGATTGACCACATGCAAGGCAAATGCCCTACCACCGTCTCTCTGGCCCCACAAAAATATTTTAGTAAATATTTAGAGAAACTTTCATCTCATTTCTTAGAAAAATAAAATGATATTTCCCAATATTACTAAAAATATACAAAGATTGTAATTTAATTTGGTCAGTTAATTTTATTTGCTTCCATTAAAAATTTCTTTCCTAGGATTAGATAAATTGTATGATCATAAGGCACATGCCTTCATGAGCCCAACTCCTATTAAACTGCTAATACCTCATGATCATGGAACTTTGTTAAATGCAGTCATGAGGTTTTCTGAGCACTACAGGGTGGCCACTACAGGGCACTTCAGGGCATGAACTGCATTTTCTGCCTTTTCAATTCTTACACTGAACAGCCTGTGTGGCTGAATAGAGAATAGAGGGGAGGAGCCCGGGGTCTCCAAGAGTTGCTTGGAGGAAACCCTCCCACCCACCCAAAAACTTATTTTCCAGAAGTAACTTAATTTTATGGTATGTGTTATTTGCTTACTATATTGTGAGGTTGTCAGTAGGAGATTAGAACCTCACTCTAATTTATCAGGCCTCTTGTTATTCCTTTGCCATCATACTAACAGTTAATATGATTCATGTACTCTACTATCTAAGTGTGCATCACATTCAGGGCATGTATTTAGTTCTTAAGTTTCTGATATGTGTTCATTAATGTAAGTTTATACTATTGCTTGTGTGAGAGAAAGAGAGAGAGAGTCAATAGAAAGATAGTTTAAAGTGGGGCCGGAGTGTTGGCACAAGCAGTAAGGCATCTGCCTTGCCCACGCTAGTCTAGGATGGACCGTGGTCACTGGGTGTGGCCCCAAAACAAAACAAAACAAGACAAAAGGAAGATTGTTTAAAGAGTATTCATAGAGTGTATTTTGTATTTCCTCACCTACAAATAAAAACACAAATGTTTTTAATGGCAACTTAAATTTGTGTAAGATTTTATAATTTTCAAAATTCATTATATCAATCATTCATTTTATGCTTTACTAAATCACACATGTTTAAGGAAGGAAATGCAGACAGTACTTTCTGGCCCAAGGGAGAAATACAGTAAAGTGAGGATAAGAAACTAGTCAAGGTTCAGAGAAGAGACATACAAATGGGGCACCTTGAGCCAAATGCCTTTTGCTCTGCTATGATGATTGTATAGAAAGTATACTTAAGATTGTTAATGGGTACAATTGAAGAAAAGTGTTCCTTGCTTTATTTATGTAAAAGGTACATTTCTCTTTTAAATTTAGGCACTGTGATTTATATTTATGCTTCAGGAAAACCATGTTCTTATAATGCTGGAATACTGTTTTTACTCAAAACAAGGGCATTTCCCAGCTTCCTCTTTCTTTTCACTAATCCCTTTGGCATGTCAAAGTTCACTTTTGGTTTAGTTTATAGGTACTTCTGTCGCTCACCTGACCTTCCCTCTCCCGGTTGAATTTGAACTGATAGATAAGAGAGGTTTTGGTTTGGTGGCCTGTGAGACCACCAGCAGAGAAGCCACCTGAGTCCATGATTTTCTCCCTTATTTCTGGCTTCGTTTATTAATTCATGGAGCAACACTGCTTCATACCTGCTCATTTGGGTTGGAAATATGGTGCCAGGCATTTCTACATTGTAACACTTCTGCTACTAGAGTGCCTCCACCACTGCTTCTCGATTTTATTTTATCACTTTATTCCAATACCCCATGCATATACTTTAAAACCCAATTCCACAGCTTACAGTTCATTTTTAGAGAAACATGGCCAGTTAAATATGGATGCACCGCAAAGATTAAATCTCATCAATTTATAGCATATACTTAATTTTTCTAACTACTAAGATTCATTATATTCTATAAAAATCTCCCAAACCACAAAATCCTCTCAGTTAAATCAATCTCCAGTCTGAAAACTCTGAGGCTTTTTCAGGATGAGGACCCCCATCTCTCCATCTTACAGAGAAGTCCAGCAGCTGCCACACCCAATCTCCTCCAAAATATAAATGGCCTATTGCAGAGCTCCTGGTAGCATGGTTGCATCCTCCATATTTCACTTTACTTCCAGCCCAGCAGATGTACAGCAAAGTTGATGGGAAACTTGTGTAGAAAATCTCCCAGTTTATGTGACAGAAAAAAAGAAATATACCAGAAGAACAACATTTCCCATGTGCAAGAAGAATAAAGGCATCTTCCATGTCATCAGCAGTGCAGTAATTTAATGCAAAGATATAATGCCAGAGTGATGGTTCTTATAATTTCTCTAAGGTAGATATATCATTTTCCACCTCAGTGTAATCTTTTGCTTCACCTCTATTACCACCTCTGCTGAAATTCTTTCATTGCCACCTACATTTATCCAGTGGCCAAATTAAGGACATGGTTATGAAATAAAATCATTTATCTACTAAGGCCAGGAGGTTTGCAATGGTCATCAGAGTAGACAACCAAATGTTTTTAAGTTGGAAAGTAAACTCAGTAAAGTTCTGGAGGTTGAGATTTGTGAGGCCTCTTTAGGGAATTTGATTTACTGTCTCGGTAGGTAGAATAATACTTTATTCCTGGTGTTGGTATTTTGTTCTCCCTTTTATATTTTAGAGGACACTAGGTATTATAAAATAGATGATAAAAAATTAACATATAGCCTTAAGAAATTTCTTGTTATAGAAGGAGAAATAATACATTTTCTGTGTGTAGGTTGTATATAAACACCTACTTAATTTAATCATCACTGTTGTGAACCAGCCTTATGGAAGTGAGAGAAAACCATCTGCTATCTTAATAAGGTGACAATGCAGCCTCATGTGACCAGCACTGATTAGAAGTGACTTATGACAGAGCTTGACAAATTATAAAGGTGGGTTTCCTGGGTACCCTCCCACTTATACCACAATACCTGCATATAATTGTTTAAAGTATTTTGGTTTCAGTTACTGCATTTGGTAAATTGAATATAACAGTATTGATTTAATAAAGTTTTGGGGTAAAGATTACATAATAAAATGTATTGGCTTGTATCTGACACCTAGTACATATTCAAAGAGTAATTGCTGTTACAAGAAATTTGGCAATAATTAAATAAGCAAGATTTCATGCTTACCAAAGAGATCATAGTTTTAAAATATTCTTAAGACATTTGTTCTTTATTAAAAGATTTATAGTAATAACTAGCAATGTGAATGCTTTTCTCTGCTGTAATGTTACTTCTGTTAGAATCATTACAGAACTTTCTAGCCCTTATTTTCTTACTCCAAACTTCTCATCAATTATGATGACTGGAAAAGATCCATTTGCTTTTCTCTCATTCTCTGTGTCAGTGCTCTAATCTCTGCAAACTTGATTTTCCATTCCCCTGTGGCAACTTATTTTCTGAAGAGACAAGACTAGTGGGAGGTAAGACTAGAAAGATATAGAACTAAGAGGGAATTTATGTTATTTCTTGGCCCTCTTATTTGACTTTTGGCTGTACTTTTAGTATTAGTTATGTTTTCAAAATTAATTCTATCATAATTTGAGTATTCATATAATTCTCACTTTCTGCCAGATTATCTCTCTGTGCTCATAACTTCTATGGGGCAAATCCCTCATGATACCAGTTTCCAACTAAATTTTTATGAATATTTTTCTTATGTTCTCAACTTCTCAATAAAGCAATATATATATATATGTGTGTGTGTATGTATATATATATATATATACATATATATGAGTTAGACACAAAGAAAAACTTTCTGGTACATAAGAAAGTTAGGTTTAACACAAGATCAAGAAGGTCTAAAGAGAATCTCAAGTTTCCTGCTGCTAAGGGAGGGAACAATATCCATCAAAACCATAACTGTCAGTTAACAATGGGGCATTGGTGGAAGGGTGGAACATTGAGCCAGGGTTGGTGAGGAGATTCATGGAAACTTGGATGGTGGAGAAAAATTAGTAGCCTGGAACATCAAGATCAGAAACTTGAACACTATTGCATCCTTATCACCAAAACTATAAAAAAATTTAAAATAAAAATCTAAAAAAATTATGATTATAAAAGAACTGAAGGTGTAAGTTAAAAGAGATACCCTGTGTTCATAAAAATAGATGAAAGTGATATTTTTTTTTTTTTTGGTTTTTGGGCCACACCCGTTTGACGCTCAGGGGTTACTCCTGGCTATGTGCTCAGAAATCGCCCCTGGCTTGGGGGAACCATATGGGACGCCGGGGGATCGAACCGCTGTCCGTTCCTTGGCTAGCGCTTGTAAGGCAGGCACCTTACCTCCAGCGCCACCGCCCGGCCCCTGAAAGTGATATTTTATGTATGCTGTATGCTGTATCCTATTGAATGTGTAATAATAGTATGTCTAATAATATCCATCTTAATTAAATGCAAATTTTTGCTAATATGTTTGGTGAATAAAAGTTCCTGCCTCAGTGTTGACTGATCAAGGTAGTATTGCAGGTTGTGGTGGCTATGAAAATTTCTTAAAAATAATACAGTTATGAATTTTTCTGTATTATTTGAATCATTTTTCCACAAAAACCTCTATGTAGTTTGTAATGTTATTGTTGAATATTTTCCTTTTGTGCAGATAGCTTACATTAAATAGAAGTGAAACAGAATTTTCAGATGTCCTTAGATATAAACATTTGCTTAATTGCCAGAAAATTTTCTATTTACCATAATAATTTGGGAAATACTAGGATTACATCAGAGTTATGAAATGTATCTAAAGTTGTGGTGTATCTTTTTGATGATTTATGAAGTCACTCCCTAATATAAATAAATTTATTTATTAAATTGGCTACTTGAGCAAGTATGCACTGTGGTAGGATTTATTTATATAAGTTGTTGCAGCTGATGCTTAGCAAATTTTATTGACCTAGAGGAAATGTAATGACAAATCAACAATAATGATGCTCTAAAATAATGTTTAGTGAAGAGACCTACATTAATAAGAGCACTGATTAAAAATCCTAATAAAATAATATAGCCATAAAATGAGTCAATTAGGAAAACTATAGTGTTTTAATGACACATAAAAATTGTATAATGAATGAACCAGACCCATATTTTGGAGGATTTTGAATACCATTAATTAAAAAATATATTTAATGTAAATTAAAATATTAAAAAATTAAAATATATTTAAAGGTTGATGCAATTAAAACATCAACTAGTAGTATCATCTGAAAATATATTTAAGTAATGAATTACTAAAATGTTTATTATAGTGTGGATGATATGGTTACCATAGTGTGTACATTTATGGTTTTAATTTTCAAATTTACTGCACCCAATCACCACCAAAGTACTCATGATCTTCCAATACTATCCTTATGTCATTTCTGAATAGACTATTTTTTAGCTATTCAATGTTTGCATAAAATTGAGGAAAATAATATTTCCACATACTTCTCCCCTCCTATATAGCTTCTTTAGTATTAGTAACATCTGACATTATTAGAATTTACTATAATTCATGAATCCATATTTACTACTACTATTATTTAATTTGATCCACACTTACTTGTACTCAAGTACTGCTCATTGCTCTGGGGTCGTTCTTAGGAATTCTTGAGGATCATACATTGTTCTGATAATTGGACCTTTGCCTACTGAATGAAAAGCTTATATTCCAATCCTTTGTATTATCTCTCTAGTCCTTGATATAGTATTATTAAGTGAAGTTCATGGTTTAAATTAATATTAGTGATTTTCATTATATGGGTTTTAACAAATATTTAATGACATATACCATCACACTATTTTACTTAAAACATTCCTTAAAATCTCCTGTGGTATCCCTTTTCATTCTTCTCTTCACTTACAGTATCCTAACAGCCACTTAATTTTTAATATTTTCATTCATGGTCAAAAATTCTTTCAAGTACTATACACTCACTCTCATTAGAGCTACATAATTAATTTATGACACAACCTAGTCTTTGCTACTTGATGTAGAAATCTTTGTTACTTGATGCAGATATATTCAAATTATACAAATTAAATGAAAATGCTAGAAGTGGTAGAAATTGTTCAAAAGCACTATCAGAGGAATAATTAGAATAATATATGAAGCAATCAAAAAAGGCTATTATATGTTTGCAAATTTTTTTACATAATAGTAGAGTAGTTATGTAAACATGATTTGTGAGTAAACATTATTTGTGAGGGCAAGTTAAGCACTGTTGCATTATGTTTTGCAATTATAAACATTGTTGGATATTCATGGGCCTCTTTCAATTTAATACCAAACATTAAAGATTCTGAATCCAAATCCGAATTATATTCTTTTAGTCAATGTTGTATTCCCCAAAGAAAAAATACTACAATTTGAAATTCTAAAATATGTACTTGTTGGCAGGAGGGCAGGTACTACATATGTAACAATTCTCATGAAACTCTATAGTATTGTTGCTTTATTTTACTTTTAGAAGACTCTCAAGAGTCTTTTAGAGACATTTTTGTGGAAAAATCATTCAAAAGTATTCTCTTCACATTTATTTTAGCACAAATGTATAAAGAGATCTAGAGTGAACTTGTATTAGTGATTGTTTTGAATCTATATTTTTAAAAGATTTCGGAATGGGACATATACTAATTCTAGAAGATTGCTTTAAATAGGCTCTCCTGAAGATCAAAGGGATATTGACATTCTTTTTTGGCAAAACTGAAATGATTTAACACAAATCAAATTTGTTTAAAGTATTTTGAAAAATACAATTATACTGTTCATCTGTTTTTCTTTTAGAATTAGTATATCAAACATGCCAGCAATGGTATGTGTGTTAAATGGTATGCTAATATTTAATCTCATTTGAAATAAATTGAAGTTTTTTTTTATTAGATTTGAAAAAGCAGCTTGTAGGAAACTGATTTTCTTTAATATTTCACATAAGCAGACAATCTCTTTATAATGTAAGTACAAAATTGTTTATTCTTGTTTTGCTTTTTGGTTGTTAAACTTACACAATTTTAGGCTTGTGTGATTTTTTAAAAAGAAGGGACATAATAAATACATATTTCCATGATTGCAAGTTACTGCTTCAGCATGCCAAACATTAAGCAGTATCATTATATCTTCCTTTCTTAACTTAATAGTACTATTCTTTTACTTAATTTTGTACTTCTATATTTTTGTATCAGATTTTGTTTCCATAGTTTGTATCATATATGCACAAATAATACAGCATTTAAGTAAAACATCAAAGAAAATTCATTTTTTATATGTCCATAGTAAATTTCCCCTAGAACCTGAGAAGAGGTAGAGTTACCTATTTGGTCTGGCTTATCTGAAACTATTCTTTACCATAATAGACTGATAGAAAAGTTCATTATTTAAGGAATCCCCTTAATAATAGAAAAAAATAGACGGTTGGTAAAACAACAATAAAAATTCAGAAAAAATCAAATGAAATATGTGTTCAAGAGAAAACACAGGTTGAAGAATAAGCACATGTTTGCATATATTTTTAAATCACTTATTAACTTGCATATGATTTTGAAGATTCAGAAATACTGAGAAAATTACACATGTGCATGCACCTATATGCTTTACTAAGAATGTTATATTTTTTATGTAATTAAACTTTCTCTCTCTCTGCCCATGATTTTAAGGGAGTTTGAACCATAGCTGTGTTTTCTTATCTTATCTTGGTTCTTGAGGGTTTCTTTAGGCAGTACTCAGAGGATTCATGGTGGCAGGGACTTAACTCAAAACTCCAGCATGAAAATCATATGCTCATAGTCTATTGAGCTATCTCTTTGGCACTGATTTATATACAGTTTTAATGAACTATAGCCAAGAGTTCAGAAGGTCTCATATCTTTAAAAATTCAAGGACTTGGGGCCCGAGAAATAGCATGGAAGTAAAGCGTTTGCCTTGCATGCAGAAGAATGGTGATTCAATCCCGGCACCCCATATAATCTCCCGAGCCTGCCAGGAACGATTTCTGAGCATAGAGCTAGGAGTAACGCCTGAGCGAAGCCGGGTGTGACCCAAAAACCAAAATAAATAAATAAATAAATAAATAAATAAATAAATAAATAAATAAATAAATAAATAAATAAATAAAAATAAATTTCAGGGACTTTTTCCCTAGAAGAGTGGTTTTTATACCCATAGTAGATTTGGCATGTTGAATGAATAATAAAAGTTAGTGCTTATAAAATACTCAAATTTACAGACATTTCAATTATGGAGGCAGTGGCTTTCTCATAAAATCCTTTAAGCATCTTCCCCTAGCAAGGAATATAATCTAGTTCAATGCATTTGCTTTTATTGTTGTTATTTTAGTCCTTAATTTAAAAGTTCTGCTTCTTTGAATTATATGAGCTACATACAAAGATTTCAGAAATTTCTCCTGGCTCTGCAATCAGAGATCATTTCTGATGGGATTGAGAAGACTTTAATGAGATGACAAGGATTGAACCTGGGTTAGCAGTGTGCAAGGTATTATCTCTATCCCTGCCATACTATTCCTCTGTTCCCCATGTTTTCTCTATCTGTTGTTTTGATATTATTGAAGAGTCTAGATCTGCTCTTATATAAAGTATCTTTGATTTTTTCTTATTTTCTCACGATAAAATTTGAGTTAAGTAATATTTGGATAATAATTCCATTGAGATATTGCCATGCATGCCCTTAGTGCATATATCAAAGAAACATAAGGTTTTTTCCTTTTTATTTGATGATATTGGGAAATACAGTTTTCACCTCTACTTTTACTAGCCATTGAGAATTTTACATTGCTATATTTCATCTACATTTTTCTTTTGGATCATACTTGGTGGTGCTCGGGGCTTACTCTTGATACTGCACTCAGAAATCTATTCTTGTGGTACTCAGAAGACCGACCATATGGGTGCCAGCGATTGAATTCGACAATCTCTGAGCTTAGCATTGAACATGTGCAATGTTAAACCCTACCTATTATACTATTGCTCTAGCACCATATTTATAGGTTGGTATTCTATTTTGATTCTTTGGTAAGAAATATCTTACCATGTTTTAAGTTTATGGGTTTAAGTGTACTCAATTTATGATAAAAGTATTATTGTCATCCTATTAACTAGCTTTTTCATTTGACTGATTGAATAATGCAGTGATCTCAGGTACCTAAATCTTCAGAAAACATAGGGAAAGATTATTTCTTGTCTATTTGCAAATTGTGCGATCAGAAAACACTTTTGAGGGATCAGAGATGTTAGGCAACATGATTATGACAGAGGAGGATTCTTCCTTACCCAATAAAATAAGTACATTTAGTGACTGTGTCCTGCTTCACTACACTTCACCAGAAGCTGTTTCAGATAGTATTGCCTTCCATCTGTTCAATCACAATGAGTTAGAATTCTTTGGCAAAGCTCACTTACTCCATCATTTGCTTTAAAGGGGTTATTTATATTTTTATTGCTAATTGGAAAGCTTTTTATAAGACTAAATAGTAAAACATTGCTAGCAGCAAAAGTAGCTGCATATATTCAGAAGAAGGGCATACACAAATCTGCTTGAAGAAAACTTGTGCTCATTTAGAAAATTTAAAAAATGACTATTTGGAATATACTTATTTTATATAAATTTTTGCATTCAAGATCATTTTTTGTAGACATTTTTTGACATCCTCAGGCATATGCTTAACTTGGAAAGTAGAAGCAAAACTGTACCAAGTGCTAAGTGATTGAGAACTGAACAGAGAGCAAACTCCAGATTAGTAAATTGTATAATTAAGACATTATATATAGGATGTCTGCAGATATTATACAAATAAATATAATTTTAGCAAGAATAGTAGGAACAAATAATTGCTCTTAGCTATAATATATTGGAATTTAAATAGTTTGTCTGACTTGCCTTCAATTTTGTTTCAAGGACTAATACATGTCATGCTGTAGAAGTTTTAAGTAACAAATATCATAGACATTGCATTTTTAATACATAATCATGGTAAAAAGGAAACCTTTGTTTTTCATGAATAGGCTAAATATTAAAGTCATCACTTAGTGGGAAAGTTGAGATAGTAAAATAAGTATATATCTTTTGCACTAAGATGGAATGAAATTTTATTGAAAAATAAAAGGAAAGGGCCTAGAGAGATAGCACAGCGGCGTTTGCCTTGCAAGCAGCCGATCCAGGACCAAAGGTGGTTGGTTCGAATCCCGGTGTCCCATATGGTCCTCCATGCCTGCCAGGAGCTATTTCTGAGCAGACAGGCAGGAGTAACCCCTGAGCACTGCTGGGTGTGGCCCAAAAACCAAAAAAAGAAAAAAAAAGAAAAATAAGAGGAAAATAAAAAATGCCCAGTAACCTATTTCCCAAATGACCCAAATAGACAAAGTCTCTACTTCATGTACAAAGTAGTCAATGTAAATGTAATTTGTAATTGCAATCAAATGTGTAATGATTGCATTGAAGTTATATATGTTGCCTTTAAGAGTTTTCTATCGCATGAATTTTAGATCTAGCAGTTTTTATTTATCTGAACTGTACATCAAAATCATCACATGTTCAAAGAATTTAAGAATAACAAAAGTAGAATGAATTTCCTTATCAGTAAAACAATGACCATTAATATATTATTAGCCAGAATATTATATTATTTTAGAATAGAAGTATTTTGGGGGAAGAAGGAAACACCCAGATGTGCGCAAGGTTTACTCTTGAATTTATGATCAGGGATTATTACTTATAGGGATTAGTGGAGCACATATAGAGCCAGGTATAGAAACTAAGTCTGCTGCTTGCAAAGCAAAAACTGTACCTGCTATATTATCTCTCCAATACTAGATAATATTATATTATATTCTAATAAGAATAATATATTAGGAACAGAGAGATAGGGTGCTTGTTTTGCATGTGATAAACTCTGGTTTGATCCCTAGCACTATTTATGGTCTCCCAACCCCTACTAGGAGTGATCCCTGACTACAGATCCAGGAGTAAGTCCTGAGCACCACCAGGTCTAGTCAAAGCCCCAGCAAAAGTTTATATTTATGGGGCCGGAGAGATAGCATGAAGGTAAGGCGTTTGCCTTTCATGCAGGAGGTCATCAGTTCGAATCCCGGCGTCCCATATGGTCCCCTGTGCCTGCCAGGAACAATTTTTGAGCCTGGAGCCAGGAATAATCCCTGAGCACTGCTGGGTGTGACCCAAAAACCACACACAAAAAAAAAGTTTATATTTATAATTGTCAAGTATTTACTTGCATGCTTTTATACTTAATATATTAGATATAAACTAAATTAACACAGTCTATTTTGTTTACAGGCTTTTATGTAATCATGACTCATTATAAAATCTTCAATATAAATTATACTATATAAATTACACATGTAAAATCTATTTTTAGGACTTGGAGTTTTATTACCTTTTGGTAATTGTTGTTTCTGTATTTTTACTTTAAAGACATTGTGTTGGTAATATTTATGATTCATTTAAGATAGATATTTTGGTTAGAAATGAAAACTCTATACAGTGTACTTTTCTTATTGAAAAATGCCATATGCATGGGAATGGTTTATTTTTAAGAAGCAAATTACAAATTGCATTGTGGTGTGAACTTCAGTCTATATTATTTTGTTTACATCTAAGCACAATGGGATTAAACCACAAATAGAATTCACATGAGAATTCTTATGAGAAAGGACAGTAAAAAAAACTTTAGAGCAATGATTTAGTAGGAAAATACTGTTATCATCTGAAAACAGACAACAGAGGAAAAATAATGTAAAAAATGTTGATTTAATGATAAATAAGAAAGGAAATACTTTCAGGGAAGCATCCCACATATCATGAGAAATAGTTTACTTTTTTCATAAACTATATATTAAAGAACTTTCCTATTTTTAAAATCCCCTCCACGGGCCTGAGAAAAAATACAAGTTTTTGGTAAGTGTATGGTTACAAGTTCAAATTTTCTGTCTTCCAACATACATCCATGTTGCATATGCAGCATGCCATATGCTGTTTGAGCTTGGCAACTGTACTGTCTGCAAGCTCTTCTGACATAAATTTCCTATCACAGGCTTTTTAGTCACATGAGGTTAAGCACCATGGAAACGAGTGAAAAACCCTGTAGCAAACACTGCAACTTAAAAAAATAGTTGTAATATATGGATTTTTTTTCATACATCAGGGGTGCTCAGGGCTTAAGTCTAGCTCTACACTCAAAAATCACTCCTGGTGGTTTACTCATATAATTAGATAGGGTGCCAGAGATTGATTGAGTCAGTTTTGGTTGCATGCAAGGCTCTAACACCATGGCTAGGAAATGCAACCTTCTGTGTTAACACCACAGTAAACACCAAGTACTCAGCCTCTAACATATGTACTTTAACTACAGTATTATCACCCACAAGCAGGTGTGTATGCGTGAGCCAAATATTGTTTATTGCAACAACAACATCAACAACAAATGAAAAGTGGAGTGGGAAGATAAATAATTTTGTTAAGATAAATAAGACCATTTTTTAAAACCATTTCATGTATAACAATTTCTTACTGAGTCACTTTGTTTTGTACGACTACATACATATCACTCCAGGAGATACTAAGAGAATAAAATTATATGAGTAAAAGAATAGAACTATGTGTTAGACACTGTGCAAAACATCACATACTGATAAATATTTTAGCAGCAGAATATATATGAGGAAGAACATATAAACCAAAGATTGAAAATAGCCTCACTAGTTGGAATTAAAATGACAAAATTATTTATCTAATGAAATTTACACACTCAGCAATTTTTAACTTGCTATTGTTGTAAAACTTTAACAGATTTATTTGGAAATAATAACATGTAGCTAAAATCAGGCTGATTTATATGTGGACAGTTACTATTAATACATGCATGGTTCCCATTTAAACAGAAAGTCTCACAATAGTACTCCTAAGTAGTCTCAAATATGTCAAGATATATTGACTGCCATGAATTGTCCTTTTTTCATAAATCTGTCTTTTCCATTTCTTTCCTTATTATAAATTTTAAATTAGAATTATCATTATATCTGCCTTTCTTTAATCATGTTCTTTTGATCAATCCCTGAAATGCTATTGAGAGAAAGCATCATATAAAGATTATTACATAAAACATGGTATGCTAACATATTGTATTCACATAATGCCTATTTTGAGAATTTGTACAGTAGACTTGGTTAAGACCATCATGCACAGAATGTTCTCATTCTTTAACCATTTAATAAGTGTATGTATTTAATAAATGTACTTAATGAATGTATGACTCTGGGATTCAGAGTGGGAGAACAGGTTCCTCATTACCTCTTGATCACTGTCATTATGAGGCTCTGCTTTATTTCAGATTTGAGTTTCCTTTCTTGGGCTACCACAAAAATTACAAAATTGCACATAATCTACTCCCAAATCTTTCATTATTCTTACTAAGAGGTGTGGCCTAAAATGAAGATTAAAAAATATAGATAAACTCATAGTGTTACAAACCTCAGTTGTTAAATCTTCCTCCCTAGGGTTATTGGGCTGAGTGTACTAGGGGACACATTAAATTGCCTTCGATTTGGCTTTGGATTTTGAGCGTGGAGGCCTGTGCTTCAAGTTCTGCTGGGAAAAGTGCCAGTCACAAGTAACTTTTGAAGGTCAGCTACTTTCTAATCTCTGAGGGAGTGACATGAATGTGCGAGCCAGAAGATAAAAAAAAAATGAACACACACACATATACAACCACACCCTTTCCCATAAACAACATACACTATTCACAGGAAAATTCCTTTCATTAGTGAGATGAGCAGAGAGAAATATGCAGATTGCCTTCTTTGGTGCTGCCACCTTTCTCCTTCCCACATCACAGAAACACCAGGACTTCCACTGGCATCTCTAGATTATATAATGTTCCAAAGAAAATTGTGATAGGAAGGAAATCATGATATTTTTAAGCACAGCAATGAAAAATAACTTGATTTATTCTTTTTCCATGCATTTATTTATTTTAACTAGTAGATATTTAGTTATGAATCATAAATGAGGTAAAAGTTACAGATTGTCATAATATATGGAAAATATAATTTGTCATAAAAATATCATTGCAACTTTGATTATTCAGGGACTTACTAAATGATGATGATTCACAGTGGATAGAGAGGCAAAAGAGGAAGAGAGGCTGTGTGTAAGAAAAGAATGTAGTACTAATTAAATCCAGATATGGAAGAAATGGGATCTAGGGGGTAAAAAAGGTTACAGCATTATTTCATCCAAAACATCTTAACTCCAGAAACAAATGATTATGACAGTTAAGTTTTGAGTGAGATGATGTGTTCAATGTTCTTCTTTATTTACTTTTGAAATTACACAGCTGAAAAGCATTGTTAATAGAAATACTTGTGTTAAAAAGTAATTCACACACCCTGTCTGTTCATTTTCATTCCTAACATGCTATTTTAACAGATTTTCCTTCAGGGAAAACTAACAAAATGTTCTAACCATCATCATCAAAATTTTATATATTTATACTCTATTATAAAACTTTCTAATTGCAATTAATACATATAAGGAGATCTTGACAAAATTTCTGGGGATTTTGTTTGTTTGTTTGTTTGTTTAGACTCTGTTATTACTGAAGGCCAGCAATCCTGAGTCGGGATCATTCAAAAACTTATTGGGGAGATGAGCAGAAGAGATAGTTATGGGAGGTAAAGTACTTGTCTTGAATGAACCTAACCTTTTAGTTTCCAGTACAATGCTAAAGCCCTAAGTTAGAGTACCATTCTTTCAACCTCTGTCACTATTTAATTCTTTAAATGATACATTGAAAATATATTTTGAACATTCTCCCGTGGCTATAATAAATAAATTTGCTCTATGTATAAGCATGGCTATAGTAAGTAAAAAGTGCTACTAAACTAAAAAGTCAAGTTGCACATACAAATATTCTCAGTGACATACTTAAAGGGTTTTTTTTGTTTGTTTGTTTTTTGTAAATTTTATACACTGACTTACATACTGTTTCTAATAGTTAAAGGTATTCACTGTCCCAACTTCAAACCTACCACTAGTGTCAGCATCCCTCCACCAATGACCACAAGGTTTACTCCATATCCCCCTTCAGAAAACTCATATTTTTTTTCTTTGCTTATTGGTCCCATGCTTTCACTATGTTGACTCTTCTGGTTTTATTAGATATAGTTATTTCACCTCTATAATACAGGAATGTCCAATACTCTTGTAAAATGTCTTTATAATATAACCAGTATGTCTCCCCTCCTCTAATTCTCTCCATGGTATTCTAATTTCTACAATCCAGGGGAAAGAGAGTAATGATGTGGATCTAAAATATAATACCAAATATCATATATGAATATACATATATTTAGTATGATTCTTTTACAAATAGTTTGATTCTTAAATATATATTATACAAAATTACATCTATAATACTAGTTAATTGTATTTTGATTGAGAAGTTGGAAGTAAAACTGTGGAAAGATAAATTCATATGAATATATGTATATGTATATATACATATGTATGTATATATGGTGCAACAATCTTTGACTTAGGAATTAATATTTGCTGAAACAGAAACATTCCAGAAAAATGAGTTTGACCCTGAGTTTAAATATGTTAATACTATGTAAAAGAAAGGATATTAGCACTTAAGAAATAGTACTATCACTAAAAAGTTAAATATCTTTAATAATGTTGTATATAAAAACATCCAAGAAAAAAATAAGTTTATTTAGAAAGTTGAGGGAAGGAGCAGAAAAAAGGTCATAAGGACCCATGGAATGACCCACAAATAGGAGTCCTGTAATTATTCTTTTGCCCTGCCAACTTTCCTGGAGATCATCAACAGAGACTTTTATAATAGATTTCTCTTTCATAACACCCATTTTTGAGATGTAAAATCCCCTTTAGGCTTGATTAAAATTAGATAGGTGTCTGGCCTGCCCCAATGCTTATTGTTCCCGAACAATAAATGTCCTTTATGGAAGACAGTCAGGGCTCTCAGGCCACATGGGTGAGCCCACTAACCCCAGGCTTTTCTCTTTCATCTGTATTTGGGAGGGGGGCACACCTGGAGGGACTCAGTGGTAACTCCTGGCTCTACACTCAGAAATCACTCTGAAAAGCCTGGGAAACCATGTGAAATGCTGGGGATTGAATTCAGGTCAGTCACATACATGCATATGCCCTACCCTCTGTGCTCTAGCCCCTGTCTAATTTTCTTAAACCTCGTGGAGCCCCACTTTAAACCCCTTCATCCAGGGCTGGACTCTGGCATAATAATATCTGTATCTTAATACCAATAGACAAATATTACTTCAGTTTCTCATTTGCTTGGCATAAGAAGTAAATTCCAAGAAAATAAACAATTTGCTGATAATGTACATGCTGTCTACAGTATTAAGCTGGTAGAGTTCCTGTTACCTAGGAAAAAAGCTTAGGTACATAAAGAAAAATGGAGGCAGAACTCTCCATGGCATTGAAGTTAAAGGCATCTTTAAGGATGAAGCACCATTTGCCAAGCAAGTAAAATGAAATATAAATAAATGGGACTACATAAAGTTAAGAAATTTCTGCACCTCAAAAAAAATGGTGACCAGGATACAAACACTGCCTACAGAATAGGAGAAATTTTTCACCCAATACCCATCTGATAAGGTGTTAATATCTTATACATATAAGGCCCTGATAAAGAAATTAACAAGAAAATAATATCCAAGCCCATTAAAAAAATGAGGAGAAAAGATGAACAATATTTTTCAGAGGCCAGAGAGTTAGCACAGTGTTAGGGTGTTTGCTTTGCATATGGCCGACCCAGGAGGAACCCTGTTCAAGTCCTGACATCCCATATGGTCCCCCAGCTTGCTAGGTGCAATTTGAGTGCAGAGCCTGGAGTGAATTCTGAGTATCGCTGGGTGTGGCCCAAAGACTAATCAATCAATAAATATATGTTTAATTTTTTTTCTCAAATAAGAAGTAAAGATGGTCAAAGGCACATAAAAATGCTTGACATTGTTAATCACCTTGGAAAGGCAAAGCAAAACAAAATATGTTACCATATCACATTATAGAGACTGATACTCATCAAAAGAACCAGAACAAGTGTTAATGTAGATGAGGTGAAAAGCAACTCTCATTCATTGCTGATAGAAATGTAGACTAGTCCCCACCATTTTGGAAAATAATTTGGACATTCCTGAAAACTTAGAACTTGAGCTTTCGTTCAACCCAGCAATATTACTCCTGAGAATATAGCACATATAATATAATATATAATATGTTACATTATATTATATTATTATATTTATCATATTATATCATATCATATCATATCATATTATATTATATTATAATTATATTATATGGAGTTCAAAATCATGATACAGAGAAGTAATCTCTACTTTTCTGTTCATTGCAGTACTACTTACAATAGTCAGAATCTGGAAAAAACTCAAGTGCTCAAGAACAGATGGATAAAGAAACTATGGTACATCTACACAATGGAACACTATGCAGATATTAAGAAAAATTTAAATCATGAATTTTGCATACTTGTGGATCGACATGTATCATGCTGTATCATGCTGAGTAAAATGAGTCAGAGAGTGACCATAGAATTATCATATTCATTTTCAGAATATAAAAGAAATCATAATATGAGAATGATACCCAAAGGCAATAGAAATGAGGAGGAGGAGTGTAGTTAGGACAGAGGAAATAATCATTTTGGAAAAGAACTGGGAACTGAAAGGAAGTAAAGTGGTATTCATCCTGCCCTTCACTAACAGTATTTCAAACTGTGATGCCTAAAAAGAAAAAAGGAGAGAGAGGGAAGAGAGAGAGAGAGAGAGGGAGAGAGAGAGAGAGAGAGAGAGAAAGAGAGAGAGAGAGAGAGAGGAAACTTGTTGCCATATAGGCAACTTAAGGTGGTTTTGGGGGAATGGAAACTGAGGATATTGGTAGCAGAAGATGATCACTAGTGAAGGGATGAATGAAGATTTTTATGATTGAAACTCAATTATCAACAACTATTTTTTCCAATAATTTTTATTGTGCACAAAGTGAATTACAAATTTTTCACAGTAATATTTTAGGTACATAGTGACACTGAATCAGGGAATTCCCCCCACCAATGTTATCCTCCCTCCACCCCTGTTCCTAGCATGCATGTGTCCCTCCTGGGTCCCTGGGGTTGTTAATATAAGTGGTCCCCTCTGTGTCTAGTTTGTTGTAGATAGAGTATCGATTCTGTTGTCATTGGCTTTAGATTTGGTGTTTAAGTCTGATCATTTTTTATATCTACTCAATGTTCATACAACTATTTGGTCTTGGTACCATCCATTTGCCCCCCCCCTCAATTTGAGGTAGAACAAGATGATTCAGGTTATGTGGTTCTGTTTGAAAAGAAAAGAAAATATAGGAGAAAAGAAAAAAAGAAAACATAGGAAAGGAAAAAAAAACAAAAAACAAAAAAGCAAACAAAAAACTGGGAGGAGTCCATCTACTTATCAACAACTTTTTAACTCTGTCTTATGCTAATTTAAAAAAAGAAAAAATTACTAAATAAAGGTCAGTGAACCAGTTGGAAACTTAATCTGTTTAAAGCTAACCAAAGTTGTTTGATTTTATTGTTATAGATACTAATAATTTATCATGTAAGCAACATAAATTCATAATAAGGAAAATATTTTATTTATTTATATTTTTGAAAGTATATTTACTTTTTTAAATTTTATTGTTGTCAAATTTAATTACAATTCTCTCACAGTAATATTTGAGGCACATAGTGACAATAAGTGGAGATATTCCCACCACCAGTGTTGTCCTCCCTCCACCCCTGTTCCCAGCATGCATCCCACATCTCCCTCCTCAACCCCCATAATGCTAGTGCAATTGTTTTATTATAGCACCATTATTTTACCATGTTGTTCATAATTCAGTCAGTACAGCAATTAAATATTCAAATGCCAATCCTACCACTAGTGTTACCTTCCCTTCACCAGTGTCCTCAATTTTTCAAACACCACCATAGCTTTCCTCCATGTAAGCACAAATTTACCTCATATTATTACAGCATAGAGGCAAATTGCATCATCAAAACATAGTAAACAGATTCAGTTAGAAATTATTTCTATATCTCTCTATGGTGTTACTAAAGTCAGTGTTTAAGAATCTATTGGGCTGTGATTGATGCTAGTTGAACCTTCTGTGTTACTGTTGAGGTTCACTGAGTATGATAAATTTCTATGTAATTTTACCATCTGATTTCCTGTAATACTACAGGGCTGACACTATAAATATAAATATCTGTATATTTATATATATACATATATATGTTTTTCTTGGAGGGTGGAGGGTATGATGTTGGGCTACTGTAGTTTATGTAGAAATGGAAATCCTTTCTACATGCACCCCATTGGATTCACACCTCCTAAAGATATTACAAATGCATCATCCTGGACCAGGCTACATGGGAAGAATAAATATTCATTATTAATTATGATCATTATTGTATTTTAATTATTGTTAATTTTGGGAGCTTGGTGGAAAACCAGGCTGTTTTTCTGCTGAAATGATGGTGGCTATAAATGGGTCTGCTGGAAAAAATTTAACATACTCTTTATGCCTGAGTTTTCTACTAAATAGATTCTCTATTAAGTAGATGTACTAAATTTTACTGCCAACTGTCTTCTTCTTTTCTTTTTTTTCTTCTTATTCTCCTCCTTTTCTTCTTTCTCTTCTTTTTCTTTTCCCTTCCTCCTTTTTTCTATTTATCTTTTTTCTGAAAAATATTTTAATTTAGAGAAATTTGTATATATATATACATACAAACATATATATACATACATACATACAGAGTAAAAGAGAGATGTTAAAGAGAGAACACAAGCTTAACAGAAGGAGTCCTCAGTAAATTTAAAATTCATTTATCATGTGATCCAAAAATTTCACTTTGAGGTATGAATACTCTATGTTTAAAAACATTTATTGAGGGACTAAGTGATAAAACAATGGTAGGGCTTTTGCCTTGCACACAGCTGACCTGGGACAGGGATTTGATCCCCTTCATTCCATATGGTACCCTGAGCCTGCTAGGAGCATTTTCTGAGCACAGAGCCAGGAGTAACCCCTGGGGTGGCCCAAAAAGCAAAGAAAAAATTTTGAAAAGCATGGCTGCACACTTCAGACAATATTTAAGATACAGAATCAACCTTGGTGTATAATTAGAGATGTATGAATTATAAAGATGTAATATATAAATATACTGGGATACTCGGCAGTTGCAAGAAATGACAAAATCTTCACCACTGCAAATTTCTGCAATACTGTAAAACCTTTTTGGAACTGAAAAATATGTTGAGTTAAGTAAACTAGAAGAAAGACAAATATAGGATGATCTCACTAATATGTGGTATATAAAATAATTGGATGAGAATATGCAATGTAGTAAAGAGAAGGTGCCTAGATCACCCTTGGTTCTGGAGCTTAGAGAGAGGAAGCACAGACAGAGAAGGAATAAATTCAAGGCAGTAAGGAAGATGAGAAAGGGAACTAATGGGGAACAGGGGTTGGAGCTTCAGTTGCATTGTCTTTATGGAAGTGTGGTATAGCTATACAATCAAAACACAGATTCAATAACATTGAAAACATGATATTTAAGCTGAAACCACTGAACTTTAATGTGTCTGTTAAGGTGGTTAGGCAAAAAGTGGGTTGAGGGTGGCATTGTGAAGTGGCAGATGATCGAGTAGAGAAACACTGGTGATGAAGTTGACACTGGTGTTGGGATTGGTGTTAAAATTTCATATGACTAAAACTCAATATAAATGACTTTTTTTAAATCATACTTCTCTAAATAAAAAAATCAAAATAAGAAGGCCTGAGAAATAGCATGGAGGTAAGGCGTTTGCCTTTCATGCAGAAAGTTGATGGTTCGAATCCTGGCATCCCATATGGTCCCCTGAGCCTGCCAGGAGCAACTTCTGAGCCTAGAGCCAGGAGTAACCCCTGAGCGCTGCTGGGTGTGACCAAAAAAAAAAAAAACTGCTAAAAAAATCAAAATACAAAGTTTGCTTAGATTGTCTACACTGTGTCTAAGATTACACAATTTAGGCTGAGACTTGCAAATCTTCAAAATAGAAACTTGTTGATGATTTTACTTTATTTTGGTCCTCTAAAGTGGTGCTAGTAGCTAACAGAAAGATACTTCGTGGTGTTAGAGAGTTTATTTGTTACTAGGTACTGAAGGAGCATCCTGTGGCACATCCGACATGAACTCTAGAGTTTGGAGCAATTTCCCTGAGTCCTCTCTTTTCCATAGGAAAAGAATGTGAAAGGGGGAATAATTTTGAATGTATTGTTAGAATGTATTGTTAGTAGTTTGAACATATTGTTCTACACTGCTTAACCAAGTTTCAGATAAGTCAGATTCAAATGATTTCAGCTGATGATGTAATCTTCAGAGAGTAGTCAGGAAGTTAATGGTCCTCTGCAGATCAAAAGAGCATTGTGATGGTGTCAGGGCAGGGGACATTAAGGCAGAACTTACAGAACTGGCAGGTTGCAGTTAACTTATTGGCTATAGACCTGCATAATTTGTAACTTCTGATTTTGTGGGGCCTGGGGTTGGCCTCCTGCCCAGTTTCCTAATACCTAATGGTTGTTTGGGAAATCTCTCTCCCAGTGATCCTTGCTGTATTATGAGCAATGTCCCAGTAGCGGTCTTCAGCAGACAGGGCCAGGGAGGGTCCTGCAATCCCTGTTATAATGGCTGAATTTTTCACAATTATAACATCTACCCTAGTTTGTGAGGTCTGGGGCTGACCTATTCTCCAGTTTCTCCAAACTCCAAAAAAGTGATAATCTCTTGTCAAATGTTTTTTCCTGTCACATGTCAGACAAGGTATAGGTGGTATCCTTGAAAATACATGGTTGAGTCAGGCTCTATATTTTCAGCATTGATGGTCTGGGCCTCCAGCCTACCTGTGCACTGTATAGGCCTCAAGGGTATTTATTGTGTGTCTAATGAGAGATGGAATCTACATTCACAAACTTTCAGGTAGCCTATAGCATCTTCTCCCACCCTGATTGGGTACAAAATTGTTTGGCAGTTCTTGTTGGCATATGTGAAGGCCTACTGCCTTCTCAGATGTTGCTGGGTCTCTTTTCCTCTCACTTGCCTGTGCACTGCACCAGTTAATTTTCCTACAAATTGAACATAAGGCTCTGTGACCTCTGAAAGATTTTCGTGTATCTGCCCTTTAATTATGTATCCACATCAATACTTTCCCATGCACCCATGATATGTGTTAGAATTGGATAAGGCAGAGTAACTAGCTTTCTGTTTTTATCATATTTCCCTCCCCTATCAACATGTGATATATTATTCAGAACCCAGACACTTTTCTGCCAGATTGACCTAGATTGTGCAGTTTGGCCTTGGCCTCATCACTGTACCAGGTTCTTCACATTCTCCACTTCAATACTAGGAATGACTTAGGCTTATTCTAGTTACTGTTTAAAAATCTTGGGGGTTCCAAAGTGCACTTTTACTTCAGCCAATTAAATTCTTTACAATATAGAGAACTGTGTCTGTAAGAAGCACAAGTCTTTTTTTGAAATGGCCAAGATAATTTACTTTTAGCCTTTAAGACAGACTGTCAAAAGGCCTAGATCTTCTGGATTCTGACCTTATTCTATGCAGCAGTAAAGAATTTTTAGATTATGATGTTAACTGGCTCATCAGTTGAGGTACTGAAGTTTGAGTCATGCCTGGGAGATGCAGGTCTCTTTGGGTCTGTCACTGGAAGTATTTGGAATTGTCAGACCTAGGTTGGGTTTGAGATTGAGCCTGATTTTCTACTCAAAAGACACCTGTCCCCCTCTGATGGCATTTGTTAGATGGAATTCTTCTGTATTGGGGAAGTGGGAGTAACATTCTCCATTGGATTTGATCTAGTTCCTTCAGGAAGAGCTCTCTTTTTTTTTCAAGACACAGGAGGATCTGAGAGGGTAACATTTGCAGTTAGTCTGGTCACCCCTACTGGGGGGGTGGAGTGGACCTGAAAGGGGATAAGAAGGTAATGTTTTTGTTTGGAGGCCATACCCAGCAATACGCAGGGGTTACTCCTGGCTCTGCACTCAGAAATAGCCCCTGGAAGGCACAGGGGACCATATAGGATGCTGGGAATCAAACCCAGGTCCATCCTGGGTTGGCACCATTCAAGGCAAATGCCCTACCACTGTGCTATCTCTCTGGTAATATTTTAAGTAATTTGGTGAGTACAGTGTTTATTTTTATCAATATTTGGAGATATATATTCCAGCTTGTCACCATTCCCAATAACATAAATAATAGTAGATCTTTGACAATGGAATAGTTGGTAAAAGACTTTTTTTAAGTATCCAGCAAAAATTTAATCCACTAAGGGATCATGACTTTGATCCACAGATCATAATTCTGATTCCCCAGAGTATCATTACTCACAGCCTGTTATGGGCACCATCAGTCCCAGAGCAAGGCGGCAAAAGGCAGCAGGAGCAGGAAGTCAGGCAAACATTTGCTCTAGCAATTAGGCAGTGAACATCCAGCAGGGGCAATCTGGCAGTGGGATGCTGACCCTTTGTACTTCAGCCCCAGCTTTTTATTACCCCTGGGTGAAATGTCCTCTAATGGCAGTTACAAGGGACCAGCATCTGATAAATGACATCTTCATCCTTAAAGGGACTGTAGCTGCTAGAGGGTTGACCAGGGGCCATAAGAGTCTCTGCTTCTTTATACTTGATCCTTGACAATTCATGATAGAAATAATTATCATATATAATCCTAATTTGTGAAAATATAATCATAGTTTGTGAAAAATACAGATTATCTCAGCATTCTTAAATGTGTACTATAAGAAATTAAAACTGAGAATGTTTCAATGAATTAAGAGACTTGGGGACAAAATAATATTAGAAATAATTCATATTCTTGTTTTTCTCTTGAAAATTTACATGAACCTTATTATAACTTAAAAATAAAATCAGGGGTACAAAATTTTGTTAACATGTTTATTTATTGTTTTATAGAACCAAAGACCAATTAAAGTCACTATTATGAAGTTAGTTCTCCAAGAATCATAGTATAAAAAATTTTCATACAGGAGAGATTTTGATCATTTATTTTTTCAAACTACTTTTCTTACCTAAAACTTTTATTTTTCCATTATTTTAATTTTCTGTTGCTTCAAACCTGGGAATTTATTTTTAGCATTAGAACTAGACATCTAAATTTTTACTAATTTACCACATGAAATATTCTGAGAAGAGCCAATATATACAATTATGTACATTTTGAAAAAAAATGATTTTTGTGAACTGCTCACAAATCTGGAGAAACATATGAGGGGAAATGTGATAATAATAGGAGATCTCAACACCCTACTATCACCACTGGACAGATCCACCAAACAGAAAAATAACAAAGAAATAAGAGCCCTAAATGAAAAATTAGAAGATCTAGGGCTAATAGACTTATATAGGACCCTCCATCCCCAGAAAACAGAAAATACATTCTTCTCAAGCCCACATGGAACCTTCTCCAGAATAGACCACGTCCTAGGATACATATCGAACCTTTATGAGACCACAAATGTAAGGATCATTAGAAGCATCCTATCAGATCACTATGCAACAAAGGTCAAAATTGGTTACAAGAAGGAGCAATGGAGAAAAACTAATAACTGGAGATTAAACAACATGCTGCTCAACAACAGCTGGATCAAAGAGCAGATCAAGGAATAAATAAAAAGATTCCTTGAGATAAATGATAATAAAAAGACAACTTGTCAAAAATCTGTGGGACACAGCAAAAGCAGTAATTAGGGAGAAACTCATAGCAATATAGGTCTATGTCAAGAAACAGGAAAATGACTAAATCAACAGTTTAAAGGATCACCTCAAAGAATTGAAACAACAGCAGCAAAGAAATCCAACCACAACCAGAAGGTAAGAAATAATTAAAACCAGAGCAAAAATAAAAAACATAGAAACTAAGAAAACAATACAAAAAAATCTATGAGACCAGGAGTTGGTTTTTTGAAAAAATAAACAAAATAGACAAACCACTGCCAAAATTCACCAAAAAAAAAAGAGGAAAACACCCAAATCAGTAGGATCACAAATGAAAGGGGAGAGATTACAACAGAACCCCAAGAAATACAACATATCATGAGATCATATTATGAACAGCTATACTCAGTTATGTTAGAGAACCCAGTAGAAATTAACAAATTTCTGGAAAAATACCATCTTCTGAGACTGGATAAGGAAGATCTAGAAAGCCTAAACAGACCAATCACTTCAGAGGAAATTGAAGATGTAATTAAGAAACTCCCTAAGAACAAAAGTCCAGGTCCAGATGGATTTACAGGCGAATTCTACCAAACATTCCGAGAAGACATACTACCACTTTTCCACAGGCTCTTCCAAACTATCGTAAAAAACAAGAATCCTCCCCAACTCCTTTGATGAGGCTAATATCACACTCATTCCTAAAGATGGCAAAGACACCACCAAGAAAGAAAACTACAGACTAATTTCACTAATGAACATAGATGCAAAGATTCTTAACAAAATTTTAGCAAACCGAATCCAGCACTTTATCAAAAAGATCATACATCATGACCAAGTGAGTTTCATCCCAGAAATGCAAGGCTGGTTCAACATACGCAAATCAATAAACATCATACATCACATCAACAACAAGAAAGACAAAAACCACATGATCATATCAGTTGATGCAGAGAAGGCATTTGACAAAATCCAACACCTTTTCATGTTGAAAACACTCAGCAAAATAGGGTTAGAAGGAACCTTCCTCAAGATAGTTACAGCTATCTATGAAAAGCCCACAGCCAACATTATCCTTAATGGCGAAAAGCTAGAAGCATTTCCACTAAAGTCAGGAACTAAGCAAGGCTGTCCACTCTCTCCACTCTTATTCAATATAATCTTAGAAGTCCTAGCAATAGCAATCCAACAAGAGACGGAAATCAAAGGAATCCAAATTGGGAAAAAGGAACTCAAACTATCTCTATTTGCAGACGATATGATGATATACATTGAAAACCCTAAAGAGTCCACAGTAAAACTCCTAGAAACAATTAACCAATACAGCAACGTGGCTGGCTACAAAGTCAATACAAAAAGACAGTAGCGTTTCTCTATTAAAATAATGAAGCTGAGGAGAGAGAGATTAAAATACAACTCCATTTAAAATAGTATCAAAAAATATAAGGTACCTAGGAATCAACCTTACAAGGGAAGTGAAGGACCTATACCAGGGAAACTTAAAAACACTCCAGAAAGAAATTGAAGAGGATTTAAGGAAATGGAAGAACATCCCTTGCTCATGGATAGGTAGAATCAACATAGTCAAAATGACTATCCTACCCAAACTACTATATAAGTTTAATGCAATCCCGATCCAAATTCAGACATCATTCTTTAAAGAATTAGAACAATCAATCATAAAATTCATCTGGAACCACAAAAGACCCAGGATAGCCAAACACATACTGAAAAACAAGAAGCTGGGTCGCATCTCTTTACCTAACTTGAAACTATACTATAAAGCCATAGTGATCAAAATAGCATGGTACTGGAACAAAGACAGGACCTCAGACCAGTGGGTTAGAACAGAATTTTCAGACAAAAACCCCAGATATACAATCAACTAATATTTGACAAAAGAGCCAAGAACTTGAAATGGAACAAAGTCTATTCAATAAATGGTGTTGGTACAACTGGAAAATCACATGTAAGAAATTGAAAATTGACTAATACCTCACTCCTTATAAAAAAAAAGGCAACTCAAAATGGATCAAAGACCTTGAAATCACACCATAATCTATAAAGTTTATTGAGAATAAAATAGGTAGAACACTCGAAGACCTATATATCAAAAAGGTCTTTGAGGATGGAGCACCAATGGCAAGAACTTTAGTGTCAAACATAAACAAATGGGACTACATCAAACTAAAAAGTTTCTGCATGGCAAAAGAAACCCTACTTAACAAAAGAAGACAGTTATCTGAATGGGAAAAAATCTTTTCACTCAAGATATAAGATAAAGGGCTGATATCCAGAATATACAAAGCACTCAGAAAGCTAAGCCCCCCAAAACCAAATAAAGCCAATAAAATGGGGAGATGAAATGAATAGATACTTCTCTGAGAAAGAACGAAAGATAGCCAACAAACACATAAAAACATGCTCACCTTCACTCATCATCAGAGAAATCCAAACACCAATGAGGTATCACCTTACACCAGTGAGAATGGCTCACATCAAAAATAATGGGAACAATCTCTGTTGGCAGGGATGTGGTATGAAAGGCACTCTCATCCAATGCTGGTGAGAATGCCCCTAGTCCCACACTTATGGAGAACAGTCTGATGAGTACTCAAAGAACAAGAGATTGCTCTCCTAGGTATCTATTCCAAAGTTGGAAGGACATTCATTCCAAAGTATGTGTGTACCCCACTATTTATCGCAGCACTCAGTATAATAGCCAAATCCTGGAACCACCCTCGATGTCCCACAACAGATGAGTGGATAATTAAGATGTGGTATCTATACACAATGGAATACTACATGCCAGTCAGAAATGATACAATCATAGACTTTTCAGCAACATGGATGGACTTAGAACATATGCTAAATGAAGTAAGCCAGAAGATGAAAGATAAACACAGGATGATAGCACTATTCTGAAGCACCTAGAAAATACACCATATATACAATTAATACTCAATAATCAAATAACAGGGTTCAACTGGGTAGAAACTCCAAACACTATAACAGTCAACATATACTGGGGAGTAGTGTCCAAGTCACATGAAAGAGGAACAACACAAACTCTTGACTACACATTATACCATAAAGAAACTAGCAATAGCAAAAACAACAGCGTAGAGAGAACAGGTGTGTACTCAGCCCTTTACTACAAAGGCCCACAATAATCTCTTAGGGATCCTATACAGGATTACAGGTAAAGATTACCATGGGAAATCATTGACTCCAATGGAAGCATTTCAAAATAATATGATTTAATGCCTTAATCTTTTTTTGTTTGTTTTTTGTGTTTTTTGTTTTTTGGCCACATCCATTTGATGCTCAGGGGTTACTCCTGGCTAAGCACTCAGAAATTGCCCCTGGCTTGAGGGGACTATATGGAACACCGGTGGATTGAACCACGGTCCTTCCTTGGCTAGCACTTGCAAGGCAGACACCTTACCTCTAGTGCCACCTCACCGGTGCCTAATGCCTTAATCTTACTATATCTAAAATAACCTTTCAGCTTTTCTGTTCACAGGTGTATTGGATACAAAGGGTGGACAACCTAAGATGACACCTCGGGACTCAGTCACATGAGATACCATACCCCGCTTGCGATATGAAGATGTCTCAATAAAACTCTTGAACATACCCTTTATTTCTAGTTTATACCTTCTCTTAGGACCTGCAGTACGTGACCAGCCAGATCACCGAAGCAGCAACTGTGACCTAAGACCCATAATACCGGGCCTACTTATCGAACACATTCAAGCAAACTAACATTCCTTTGCTCTTTCCTTGTCTCTTCTCACTACTTTTTTTGTCTCTTCTTTTTCTTTTCAATCTTATCTGCTCTCTTCACCTTTTCTGCCCCTTCAATATACTTCCTCCTTTTTCTCTGGTTAGAAATCTGACTATCCCTTCACCCCTCAATCCCATCCAGATTTCCCACCTTTTTAAAACTTTTCACCCTCAGTTCTTAATCTCTTAGGCATCAAGACTGATCTCCTATCCCAACAAACCAGTATCTAGCATCGATGCAAAGGGATACCCACCCAAACCCACACCTCATCCCCGACAAGAAAAGACAACCAACACCCCTGCTGACTCACACAGTGTGGCCCTTCTTACCAACTCTTCCCAGTGCGGACTGTTGCTTGATACTGGATTTAGCTCTAAAAGGACCCCCAATGCAAGAACTCTACCCAAGACCTCCCCGCCACAAATCTTTTGCCAACCTCAAGAAGGTCAGGGTATGTGATGAAAAGGTATCAGAGAACCCATGCCCTACAAGAAAATCTCAAAAGACAATTGGGAAACCTATAGTCCCATCATAAGTATAAGCCCTGTATAACACTACCTCTTTACCTGCTTTTCCCCAAATATAAGGTAGTCTCCTGCATCACTTTGTTCCTTTAATTACTTTTTTATTTTATTTTTTTATTTTTATTTAAAACACACACACATATATATATGTATGTGTATATATATATATATTTTTTTTACCTCTATTTTTATCTTTTTTGGGTGTGTGACTTGCTTCTGTTTTCTTTTTTTTTTATTTGTGAGAAAGAGGACAGACCCAACAGTACTGAGATCATTCCTGAAAATGTGTAAGGGATTGAACCCAAACTTTCCATATGTAAGCAAACACTCAGTTCATTATCTCTTTAATCACCCAAAACATAGCCATATATGTGTCTCTAGCTCAAAAAAGAAAGAATTAGTACATACTAGAGGAAATCCAAGTAATAACATTCATTTCCTTTCACTGAACTTCTTTGTTTCACAAGTTCATTTTTTTTATGTTTTATTTCAAATATTCCTAAACCCTTGACTGGGCTTCATATTTTCTTTTCTTTTTTTTTCTTTTCTTTTTTTTTATTTGAACACCTTGATTACATACATGATTGTGTTTGGGTTTCAGTCATGTAAAGAACACCACCCATCACCAGTGCAACAGTCTCATCACCAATGTCCCAAGTCTCCCTCCTCCCCACCCGACCCCCGCCTGTACTCTATACAGGCTCTCCATTTCCCTCATACATTCTCATTATTAGGACAGTTCAAAATGTAGTTATTTCTCTAACTAAACTCATCACTCTTTGTGGTGAGCTTCCTGTGGTGAGCTGGAACTTCCAGCTCTTTTCTCTTTTGTGTCTGAAAATTATTATTGCAAGAATGTATTTCATTTTTCTTCAAACCCATAGATGAGTGAGACCATTCTGCATTTTTCTCTCTCTCTGACTTATTTCACTCAGCATAATAGATTCCGTGTACATCCATGTATAGGAAAATTTCATAACTTCATCTCTTCTGACAGCTGCATAATATTCCATTGTGTATATGTACCACAGTTTCTTTAGCCATTCATCTGTTGAAGGGCATCTTGGTTGTTTCCGGAGTCTTGCTGTGGTAAATAGTGCTGCAATGAATATAGGTGTAAGGAACGGGTTTTTGTACTGTATTTTTGTGTTCCTAGGGTATATTCCTAGGAGTGGTATATATGGATCATATGGGAGCTCGATTTCAAGTTTTTGGAGGAATCTCCATATCGCTTTCCATAAAGGTTGAACTAGACGGCATTCCCACCAGCAGTGGATAAGAGTTCCTTTCTCTCCACATCCCCGCCAACACTGTTGATTCTCATTCTTTGTGATGTGTGCCATTCTCTGTGGTGTGAGGTGGTATCTCATCATTGTTTTGATTTGCATCTCCCTGATGATTAGTGATGTGGAGCATTTTTCATGTGTCTATTGGCCATTTGTATTTCTTCTTTGTCAAAGTGTCTGTTCATTTCTTCTCCCCATTTTTTGATGGGATTAGATGTTTTTTGGCAAATAGGATTCAATGCTTCATTAAGAAGATCATCCACTACGATCAAGTAGGTTTCATCCCAGGAATGCAAGGATTTCATGCAAGGTTTCATCCGTAAATCTATCAACATCACACACAACATCAATAACAAGAAAAATAAAAACCACATGATCATATCAATAGATGCAGAGAAAGCATTTGATAAGGTCCAACACCCATTCTTGATCAAAACTCTCAGCAAGATGGGAAAGGTAGGAACCTTTCTCAAGCTAGTTGAAGCCATCTACCACAAACCAATGGCAAATATTATCCTCAATGGAGAAAAACTAAAAGCCTTCCCTCTAAATTCTGGTACAAGACAAGGCTGTCCTCTCTCACCACTCCTATTCAACATAGCACTGGAAGTACTTGCTATAGCGATTAGGCAAGAAAAAGATATCAAGGGAATCCAGATAGGAAAGGAAGAAGTCAAGCTCTCACTGTTTGCAGATGACATGATACTCTATTTAGAAAACCCTAAAGACTCTACCAAAAAGCTTCTAGAAACAATAGGCTCATATAGCAAGGTGGCAGGCTACAAAATTAACACACAAAAATCAATGGCCTTTCTATACACCAATAGTAATAAAGATGAAATGGACATTAAGAAAACAACCCCATTCACAATAGTGCCACACAAACTCAAATATCTTGGAATCAACTTGACTAAAAATGTGAAGGACCTATACAAAGAAAACTATAAAACTCTGCTCCAAGAAATAAGAGAGGACACGTGGAAATGGAAACGCATACCCTGCTCGTGGATTGGCAGGATTAACATCATCAAAATGGCAATACTCCCCAAGGCATTATACAGATTTAATGCGATCCCTCTAAAGATACCCATGACATTCTTCAAAGAAGTGGATCAGGCACTTTTGAAATTCATTTGGAACAATAAACACCCTCGAATAGCTAAAGCAATCATTGGGAAAAAGAATATGGAGGAATTACTTTCCCCAACTTTAAACTTAACTACAAAGCAATAGTTATGAAAACAGCATGGTATTGGAATAAGGACAGGCCCTCAGATCAGTGGAATAGGCTTGAATACTCAGAAAATATTCCCCAGACATACAATCAACTAATTTTTGATAAAGGAGCAGGAAACCCTAAATGGAGAAGGGAAAGCCTCTTCAACAAGTGGTGTTGGCACAATTGGATAGCCACTTGCAAAAAATTGAACTTAGACCCCCAGCTATCTTCATGTACGAAGGTAAAATCCAAATGGATTAAAGACCTCGATATCAGCCCCAAAACCATAAGATATATAGAACAGCACATAGGCAAGACACTCCAGGACATTACAGGCATCTTCAAGGAGGAAACTGCACTCTCCAAGCAAGTGAAAGCAGAGATTAACAGATTGAAATATATTAAACTGAGAAGCTTCTGCACCTCAAAGGAAATAGTGCCCAGGATACAAGAGCCACCCACTGAGTGGGAGAAACTATTCACCCAATACCATCAGATAAGGGGCTAATCTCCAAAATATACAAGGCACTGACAGAACTTTACAAGAAAAAAGCATCTAATCCCATCAAAAAATGGGGAGAAGAAATGAACAGACACTTTGACAAAGAAGAAATACAAATCTTCTGTTTTCTTCTCTTTCCACCCCCAAACGTAACAGCAATATAATGTAGTACCATTTCTTCCTGCAAAGGCACACTAAAAAAAAGGCCTAAGGTTACGTTTAAAAATGGGTTCTTATCTACTAGGGATAAGAACTCATACTTTTTAACATCACAGGGGCATCTCCCACCTAGAATATATGTCATGTGGACCTAACTTAGACCCCAGGTGATTAGATGCAGACGGGCCAGCCTGGAACCCTGGATCCCAGGCATAGAAATGACACAGTTCTTCACAACAGTTACAGGAACCAAATCCCACCTAGGACATCTTTAATACTGCTCAAACACAAACATGGCCCATCACTAATAGGATATCCTGACAACGAGGAAATTGGGAACAACTTGACCTAAGAGCAGGTTATCCTACCTCACCAGCTAACGATGAGACAAAATCAGAAGACTTGTCACCCTTTTAGTCTGTTCAAAAGCCAAGATTGCTATCTACAGATGACTGGCTGATAGAAACATGACCGGGCAGTATGTATCCTGGGACCAAGAAAAAAACCCTAGTCTAGGGTTTGACCTATGATCTGCACAACAACCATGACCTCTAGTTCCAGAGGTATGACTGAGACAGTAGCAACTGAATGGGTCTTCAGGTAACATATCAAAAGACACTATCCCAGGTTCCAACCTAGGATCAGCACAAGGACCAAGACCACCAACCACAGAAGATGGACTATAATGACATTAAGGGAACCGAACCACAAAGAAGACTTCACCATAAGTTCCATCCTTGACATGTGCAGAGAGGGAGATCTCTAGATACAGAGACCTGATTTTACCACCCAGGATGGAGTAGAAGTCTCCCAGACACCACAAAAGCACCAACGGGAGAATAAATGAACTAGAAAGGAGTCTATAGTTAATTCTGTGACAGTATACTTCAAGGGTGGAGAAACCCTGTATCTCTTAGACCAAGGGAATTCTTTTTCGAATGACTCCAATGTTTACTGCGACTATGAAGGAGGGGAGAGAGAGAGAGAGAGAGAGAGAGAGAGAGAGAGAGAGAGAGAGAGAGAGAGAGAGAGAGAGAGAGAGAGAGAACACAAAATAATCCTTTTTTTTTAAATCTATCTAGCTTTTGTTGATTTATTTGATTTGGTGTGGATATTGAACTGGTTGTCTCCATTTTTATTTCTTTTTTTTTCTTTCTTCTTTTCTCTTCTTCCATTTTGTGCTCTGTCATTTTTTTTTTTTTATCTCAAGTCCACGGCAAGTATGTGGTGCCTATCCTTATTGCTGTATCACTCACTGGAATTTTATTTGGTACTTCTTTTTATACTGATGTGGTGTTCCACCTTTTTCCCCTTGGTCTCTCAAACTGAGGATGAGAGCCTCTAGAACAGGGGTCTCAAACTCCCGGCCCGCAGGCCGTTTGCAGCCCTCCGTACAACATTTTGTGGCCCACGTCCGGCCTTCAAATATCGCAGTATTCACGATTATTCACTTACTGAATAATCACAATAAAAATCGCATTAATAAGAAAAAATCGCATTAAACATTTGCATACCCAGAGCAGTTCCATTCAGGGTATGCAAATGTTTAATGCGATTTTTTGCGATTTTTTTCTTACTGATGCGATTTTTTATTGCGAATATTTGGTAAGCGAAATCCCTTATGCGGAGCTGCCTCACCCCGACTTTGCTTCCTGCAGCCCCCAGGTAAATTGAGTTTGAGACCCCTGCTCTAGGACGACTCTGGCCATGTTCGGCATATTTGATTTTTACCCCATTTTATTACTTTTCTCTTCAAACAAAACCATATTACCTTAACTATCTAGTTCCGCTTCCCAATTAGAGGGGATATAATGTAGGTACCATGACCAAACAGTTGAAAGATCACTAAGGAGTTAGCGAGGAATGGAGGGACCACTCATTCTAGAGGCCCCGGGGGTGAGGGTGGAGGCTATGGGAGGCAGAAAGGGAGTGGAGGTGGAGGGAGGATAATTCGGTGGTGGGAATTCCCTGATTCAATGTTTATATGTACCTAAAATATTGCTGTGAATGATATGTAAGCCACTATGACTAAAATAAAAATTATAAAAAATTATTTTTGTGAATTTAAAAGATGTAGAATATGTAAATGTTAGATTTTTATGGTGGTATGTGTGAGACACTTAGACTGAATATAAACAATAATTGAAAATTAATATATTATGAATGCCAACTCAGAAAATTCTCCTAGGAATAAGCAACTTTCTATGTACTATGTCGTGATTTTACTAACCCAATATTTTATTGTGTTTAAAAATGAACTACTAGGAAGTAAGCCATACTGCAAAAAATGATAGCTTGATCTTCCTCAAAGTAAAGAATTTTTCATAAGTCAAGTTAGCTATTTTTTAGGGGACAAGGAAACTATAATACCACAAGAATAATTTGAGCATCAATAGTTTGATAAAGTGAGTAAATTAATCTTTATATTAGTATAAATGGTAATAATATTTAATAAAATACATGAATGAACCACAAAAATAAATCATGGTTTTCATAAACACTTTGCTTCAAATAACTTGGAAATGAGCTATATGTAAATATTTAAAAATCTCGAATTTTTGAAGCAATATTTTTAAGAAACTCAACCCTTTAAGAAAAGATTTATTCTGCGCACAGGACTTGGAGCAAGAGAAAAAATATATGGCTATATTTTTTGGGGGGGTCACACCCGGCAGCGCTCAGGGGTTACTCCTGGCTCTATGCTCAGAAATTTCCCCTGGCAGGCACAGGGGACCATATGGGATGCAGGGATTCAAACCAATGTCCTTCTGCATGAAAGGCAAATATCTTATCTCCATGCTATCTCTTCAAACCCAATGGCAAATATTTTTATACAATTATAAAGTACATATTTTGTGACACTTCACTGAACTTTGAGAACAATATATAAGTCCCAAAATATTCATTAGAGATTTTATGAAAAACCAAATACTGAACTTTGGCACCATCTACCATATTTTAAAATCTTATACTCCTGAGCAGCAAATGGATGTGGCCTGAAAAACCAAAAAAAAAATATCTTCTAATTTTAATAAATAGTACTTCAGGAGCTGGAGCAATAGTGCAGAGGGTAGGGTTCTTGCATGCACCAGGATTTAATCCCTGGCATCCCATATGATCTCTCAAGACCACAACAACTGATTCTTGAGTGCAGAGCAAGGAGTAAACCCTGAACACTGCCAGGTATGGCCCAAACCTCCCAAATAAAATAAATGTAATTAAAAAATAATTTTATCATTTATCATTTTGTTAATCTCTGCCTTTTAATTTGAATGTTTGTACCATTTACATTTAATGAAAACCCTTGTATGATATAATGATATCTTGCTGTTCAATTTCATTATGTTCCATCTACTTCTGTTGATCTTTTTGTAAATTATTTGGATCAAGCATGTTAAGATTTATCTTTTCTATTAATTTTTTTCTCAAAATGATTCAATATGGGTGATAATATGTATTCATTTTTATGCCTTTTGAGCATTCTTTACTTATGGTATATCTTGAATTATTATTAAACCAATTTATATATAAAAATCTTATGTAATTATCTCAATGGTATAATTATAAAACTATATGTTTTGAAGTATTTTATATATGTATGTCATCAGTTGTATTTGATGATAATCTGTGCTCTCTATTTTCATCAACCCAGCATTATAAGAATCATCCTTGATTTTTATAATAAGTATTTACTTATCTCTGAACTGGAAAACAATCTAATGGTGAAAGAAGAAAGTTGTTTTCCTCAACCATTGAAGTTTTAAGAATGTATTTACTGTAAGTAATGAACTTTAATTACTTTTGCAATTACAGCTTATTTGATTGAATTTTTCATTGACTGCACAAAACATCTGTCCTACTGGGACCATACATAGTCTCTGATCTGGATATAATATGCTGTTAAAATACAGTAACATCTGCAGTCCATTAATTTCTAAAGCAATAGGCAAGCTGCCCTTCCAAATTAGTTCAGCCAAAATTATACTTGGGAATTCTGTTTCTTTGCTTTCCATAACTGAACTGAAACAATTCATATTGTCTGCCATGTTTCTGTCTTAACTTAGTATTTACTAAAGAAATACAGGCAATTACCATAGAATTTGATTTGGTGCTGTGTTCCTTTCTTAGTACATTAACTTCCATTTAACAGTAAAAAAAACAATGGTAAGAGGGTATTTATAATTTTACTGAGCTTAGGATGCTATTATTATTGTGCTGCTAAATGATATGAACATATTCTTTGATAATAACATTTTTAAGTAATTTTTTGAAATATACATTTCAGTATGCTTGAAAAGTGAAAAAGATCCTCTTAGGAATGAAAATGTTTTTATTTTGTCTGAAAGCACAATAAAGACTATAATTACTATTATTAATTTTAATTCCTTATAGAGTTGTTCTGGATAAAGCATACATTTTTAATAAAGTCTAGAGGTAATTATCTGAGATGTATATTTTAGAAACAATAGATGTGACTTTACAAAAAAGGAATAATGATGGTATAGGAGTCTTAAAATAGCTATAAATAAGGGGCCGGGCGGTGGCGCTAAAGGTAAGGTGCCTGCCTTGCCTGCGCTAGTCTTGGACGGACCGCGGTTCGATCCCCCGGTGTCCCATATGGTCCCCCAAGCCAGGAGCAACTTCTGAGCACATAGCCAGGATTAACCCCTGAGCGTTACCGGGTGTGGCCCAAAAAAAAACAAAAACAAAATAGCTATAAATAAGGATAATTTATTCATCACATATATTTTGGTGCTATCATATAATGTTATCCAAGTTTGAGTTGTATTTACAATCAATAACTAATGCCATTAGCATTTTCAAGAAGTAAAATTTTTGGATCAAATTGTCTCTATAATTAGAAAGTCATTGTTATAGAAACTCTTCATATACACTGGTTTTCCATAAATTCTTGTACTAATTTCTTTATGGTTTGTTTTGGACAACAGTATGTGTTGGGAAGTACAGGATGCTAACATCTCTTCAACCTTCTCTCTTCTATAAGGTGAGTATTGAAAATATAAAGTGTTCTAGATGGCAGAGACATATGACCATGAGACTTCTTTTATTCATATAAGGAAGAATCACAAATAAATTTTTTTTCATTTTAAGCTTCAGAGATTTAGTTTTATTTTACTATCTTTATTAAATTATCTGAGATAATTATTATTATGAATAATAATAAATATTATTATTATAAATAAAATATTATAAATATTATGAGATCAATACATCTATTAAAGTGAAAATTACATAAAGAGAATTATTCTTGGATCTTTGGTACTTGTTAAACTAAACATTATTTTATTCCACATTTAATTAATTATAAGTTTATATTCATATTTATAAATATATTTTAAATTTGTAATTTGGGGGGGGGTCTACACCTGGCAGTGTTCAGGGCTTTCTGCTGACTCCTCATTCAGGGATCATTCCTGGAGAGGTTCAAGGGACCATATGGAGGCAGGGTTTATTATACTCAGATTGACCACATGGAAGATGAGTCCACAAAGTGCTGTATGATTGCTTTTTTTTTTTATTTAATCCAGGCCACACCTGACAAGTGCTCAGCCTTCTCTCCTGGCTCTTACATCTTACACCAGTGAGGATGGTACATAGTAAAAAATAATGGGAACAATCTCTGTTGGCAGAGATATGGTAAGAAAGGAACTCTCATCCACTGCTAGTGGAAATGCTGTCTGATCATTTTTTATTTCCACTCATTGCTCATGAGACTGCTTTGCCCTTGGTACCACCCACTTTTATTTTTTCTCTCAATTTGTAGGAAGCCATATAAATATGATGCAGAACAAGATGATTGATGTCCAATGGTTCTGTTAAAATAAAAAGGAAAGCAGGTTGGAGCCCATCTAGAAGCTATAAATATAAATTTAAAAGGAGAAAATGAAAAAAAAAAAGGGGTGGGGCTGATGTGCCAAATTTGTTGCATAAGTATAGTAATCATTGGGGATATTTAAAAGAAAATTCCCTTGGCCTAAGAGATACAGACCTAAATACCCAACCCAAAGTCAACTATAGAATCAAGAGATCCAAACTACAACAAACTATACACTAAAGGGACCTATTACACGAGCAGTCCAGGGGGCTAAGAGGTATGAGATGCATGTTGGGAATAGGAGTGGAGGGAGGTCAACATTGGTGGTGGGAATGGCCCTAATTCACTGTCACTATGTACCTTAAATATAACTGTGAAAGACTTGTAATTCACTATGGTCTCAATAAAAATTATTTTTAAAAAAATGATTTAAAAATATCAATGGCATCCCAGAGATCCAAGAATAAAATCCCTATGAAGAATCAACAGTCAAGAACATAATTGCAGAGAAACTCCCAGAGTTAAAAAGTGCATGTAACCAAAAAACTAGAAATTGAATTCCATATGATCCCATTCCTAGGGATATACTCTAGGAACACAAAAATAAAACGCAAAAATGCATTGCATTTTAATGCATTGCTGCACTATTTAAAATAGCCATAATCTATAAACAATCCAGGTGCCTGAAAACAGGTGAGTGGCTAAAGAAACTGTGATACATATGCACAATGCCATACTGCACAGCTGTTAGGAAAATGAAGAAATGAAATTTGCCTATACATGAATAGACATGGAAACTATCATGCTGAGTGAAATAAGGGCTGAAAGGGCCATCCCATGGTATGAAGCTTACCACAAAGATTGGTGAGTGCAGTTAGAGAAATAGCTAAACTAACAATTATCATGACAATGAAAGTTAGTGAGAGAAATAGAATACATTTCTCAAAAATCGGTAGGGTGGAGGGAAAAAAGAAAGGGGGGCAGTGGTGTTGAGAAGGTTGCATTGGTGAAGGGGGGTGTAAATGTTATTGCTATAACCCAACTACAAAAATGTTTGTCACCATGGTGCTTAAGTAAAGATATTATTAGAAGTAAAAAAAAATAAATTGTGTGACAGGAAATCTATTTCTTTTTCTTAGGTGCTAAATTTATTACCTTGTCACAGAATTCATACTCACTCTTTGCACTTGCTACCATGGCAACCAGTGTAAGGCATTTTTCCCTTTCAGTGAAAAGGATAGCTACATGTCACTTTAAGAACAATATTACATTAAAACATTTTAGGTACTATATATCAGGGGTCTCTTTATATTTTTAATAATCACTGTGATTACAAAAATGTTCAAGGTTGGGTTTCAGTCATAGAATGTACATCACCTTTCACTAGTGCAATTTTCTAGGCACCAATGTACCCTATTTCCCTCCCCTAGCCCCAGACCTATTTGACTCTGGAACAGGCATATTCTCTCTCTCTTGCTCTCTCTGTCTCTGTCTGTCTGTTTGTCTGTGTGTGTGTCTGTGTGTGTGTGTGTGTGTTTCTCTCTCTCCCATGTCATGGTAGTTGTCAGTGCAGCTGCTCTTCGTTGCAAACTCATATCAAGGGCTCGTCCTCCCAGTCCTCATTTCTATTGTCTCTGGATATTATTACCATACTGTCTTTTCTTTTATTTTTCTTATATCCCACAGATAATTGAGACTATTTTATGTCTATCTCTCTCCCTCAGACTTATTTTACTCAGAGTAGCAGTCTCTATGTCTATCCATGTATAGGAAAATTTTATGACACCATTTTTCCTAATGTCCGCATCACATTCCATTGTGTAGATGTACCACAGTTTCTTTAGCCACTCACCTGATGTTGGGCATCTGGGTTGTTTTCAAATTCTGGCTATTGCAAATAGTGCTGCAATGAACATAGGAGTGCAAAGGGCATTTTTGCATTGTGCTTTTGTGTCCCTAAGGTATATCCCTCAGAGTGGTATTACTGGATCATATGGGAGTTTAATTTCCAGTTTTTTGAGGAATATTTATATTGTTTTCCAGAAAGACTGGGGAAAATGACATTCCCACCAGCAGTAGATGAGAGTCTTTTTCTTCCCACATCCATGCCTGCACTGGGTGTTCTTGTCTTTATAATGTGTTCTAGTCTCTGTGGTGTGAGATGATAGCTCATTGTTGTTTTGACTTTCATCTCTGTAATGATTAGAGATTTTGATTTTCATCTCCATAATGATTAAAGATGTGAAGCATTTTTTGTGTACCTTTGACTATTTGTAATTTCTTTTTTTTTTTATTTTTGGTTTTTGGGCCACACCCGTTTGATGCTCAGGGGTTACTCCTGGCTATGTGCTCAGAAATCGCCCCTGGCTTGGGGGGACCATATGGGACGCCGGGGGATCAAACCACGGTCCTTCCTTGGCTAGCGCTTGCAAGGCAGACACCTTACCTCCAGCGCCACCTACCCGGCCCCTATTTGTAATTTCTTATTTGAGGAAATATCTGTTCATTTCTTCTTCCCATTTTTGATGGGGTTAGATATTTTTCTTTTTTTTTAATTTTTTTTTATTTTGAATTATGAGAACAAAAGATGCAAAGAAAGAGGACAAGGTAAAGTTACAGTGGAAGGACAATCACCCATAACATAATTCTCAGAAGAAGTCCCCTTGCTGATATCTTAACTTTGAACTTTCAGCCAAAGAACGTTAAGATAAATAAAACAGAATCCATGTACAATTACTTTGTCCCTCAAGTCCCCAGATTGTAGCACATTATAATATTTCTTAACAGCACACAGGCATCTAAAGCCATAAAACTTACCTAATGCCTTAAACATTACAGGCATAGTATTTTTTACATTTCCATGTACATGCATATTAGCTTAAGTTAACCTCAAATTTTAAGTGGGTGCATATTAAGGATTAGAGTCAAAGGAGCACAGTAAAAACGGTGTTAGAGTGGCAATTTTTGTTTGCATAGGCCCACCAAAATATGAGAGGCATGGAAAGGAATAACCTTGGCCTAAATACAAAGAGATCCTACCCTTAAAGTTTCCTGGCATAAGACCAACTCTAGTCTTCAGGCAAGTTATCGTCCAATCCAAGACATTGTGCGTAGTGCCAACACACTTTTCACACAATCTCTGTTGTTGGTATCATGTTTCTGTATTAAAGATTCTGGAATCTGCATATCCTACATTGAAGTCATGATGTGGAGTGTCTTCTCGTTTCACCTCACCATGAAAGGGCAATGAAGGAAGCCCTGTTCTGTAAGCAGGTCGTGGTTAAGTCTTCTCATTGTTAAGGGAAGTCTCTTTTCAGCAGGACGATGTCTGAGCAGTGGTAGGGTCTTCCGTGGTAGAGGATTGCTTCCAGGTGATGTTATAGACAAACCTCACAATTAACGGGCAATACAGCAAGCCCTGTCCCGTAAGCAGGTCATTGTTTTTGTTAAGTCTTCTTAGTGTTAAGGGAAGTCTTTTCTGAGTAGATCGATGTCAGAGCAGCTGTAGGATCTTCCCTGGTAGAGGAATACCTCCAGGTGATGTTATATAAAACCTTGGATGTTTTGTAGATGTTTTCTCTAGATCAGGGGTAAATGGAGAATGCCCATTCTTCTGAGGCCTGTACCAGGTCTTTATGTCAATGTTCAGGGTGTAAGGTCTCATTGCACTACAAGATTTGTGTGTTCCCATCTCTATTAGATAAGAACTTATTGGTATGTATAGTATTTTCCCATTTTAGTGTGCCTAAGCAAACAAAAAATAAAGCCACGTAGTGCTATCAGATATATGGGGGCATAAGAACATTTCCAACAATACCCATGACTTGGTTCAAACATTAGCATTAAACTGAGGGATTCTTTCACACCAAATTTTATATTGAGCAGTTCACAAAGAGAAGATAAAAAACATGGGGGGGGGATCGTTACTGTATAAGAAAATATTCAGCAAAAGTTATAGCCGTCAAAGAAAAACCCATAAAATGTTGAAGAGACATAAGTGTCCTTTTTATGCCTTTTAAAATAGTTGGGTGGGTGTTAACTCCAGGGCACCACTTTGATCTGTGACTTAGGACTCTACAGTACTTAAGTTAGAAAGGGTAAATGAGGAGTAATGATGATAGGAGTTAAGGAAGTTAAAGAGAAATATGATCTTATGAAGGGGTATGCAAAAGGACAGAGTACAAAATGGACATTCTGCATACATAAAAACATAATTCAATGATAGTGAGTACTATTAATGTTTCTTGTGCACGCAGGGGCAATAGTCCCCGTGCGATTTTGAAAATATAGACTGGACAGAGATTACCAGTGACTTGAAGAAGCTGGGTGGCCAGAAGTTCAGGGCCCCACCCAGACCCTCTTAAGGAGCTGAATGGATAATGGGGAAAAGCCTAGGGTACCTTCAAGCTCCACCAAGGGGCCCAACTCACCGGCTTGCCCAGGCATGTGACCCGGGGGTAGCCCTGGAGATCTGGAGCAAGGTGGTAGAGGGGTGCTGGGGTTACCCAAGTCCCGCACCCCCACTAGGCCTGGTTAAGAAGGCCTCCAGCATGGCGGGGGCCTGCCAAACCCCCTCCTGCTAGACTCCCGGCTCCCAGGAAGGAGAAATCCTTCAAGAAGCTGGGAGGCCAGAAGTTCAGGGCCCCACCCAGACCCTCCCTAAGGAGCTGAATCCATATTTTTCTTTTTGAATTCTACCAGTACCTTGTATATCTATAATATAGAAGCCCCCTATAAAATGTGTATTGGAGTGAATTTCTTCTATTACGTGAGTAGATTGTATACTACTCACTATTTCTTTTGAAGTGCAGGGGCTTCTCAATTGAATGTAGTCCCATTTGTTTATTTTCACTTCTACTTGTTTGGACAGTGGTGTTTCCTCCTTGAAGATGCCTTTAGTCTCAATGTCATGGAGCATTTTGTGTTGTTTTCTTCTATATATCTTATAGTTTCAAGTCTGATACCAAGGTCTTTAATCCATTTCGATTTGGCCTCTGTGCATGGCATTAAAGAGAGGTCTGAATTTGCTTTTTAGCATGTGCCTGGCCAGTTTTATATATGAGGGGGTCTCTTTACAAAGGCCACTTGCATGCATAACATATCAATAGTCACATTACAATTCACATCATGCTAAAACTTATATAATTTGACTTTATATAAATATTTAAATGAGAGAAATTCTTTTTCTCTTCCATAATTTATTCACAGAAATGGTTGCTATTTGAAATAATAGGTATAATGGACCTTTTTTTTTATCTACATAACCAGATGTTTAACAAAACAGTAATTATTATCAGGAACATGTCCTGGATAGGCAATACACTAAATGATCCAAATGTTATTATGTCTCTAAACAATGTCACAGTAGAATTCCATCTGTTTTCTGCTTTAAACGAGAGAAAAAAAAAACAAAAGAAATTCATCACACAAAGATATTGTCCTGTTTTTCTTAATGGTACAAGAAAAAATTCATAAAAGATAAAGATAAAATTACATTTTTATGATTTCCTCTGCCCTAAATATTAGTAAGGATATCTTGGTGAGGATGATAAATAAGATAAAAATACCTATTATGCTTACCCAATCTTAGGAAATATTGTTTTCAAGAAATTACTGTGAAGTTTACTAAATACATATCATATTGTTAAAGTTTAATGCTTACTTTTATTTTTGTAACATAAAAACATCACATAAACATTGAAAATGAAAAGGTGTGTCATTGACTGACTACTAAATAAAAACTATCTTGAGAATTACAATTTTAAGGGTTTTAATAATAAATTCATATGGTCAAATTTATTTCAATAATATAACCTGTTTTAAATGTTGATACAGAAACTACTCTAAAACAGGCAATTTTCTAAGAAACAGTCATTAAATTTCTAGATCAAAAGGAACACTTCATGGAGACTTAAATATGGGTTATAATTTATAATCCTTTCAGCCATTTTTCTCTCTTCACGTTCTCTCTGACCTTTGCTATAACTTAACTATTTTATACATACTAACATATTTAAAATTTCTAAACAAAGATTGCTATTTATATTTCTAATTTTTTTAAGTTATATTATCAAAGATATGTTGATGTTATAAATTAAGGTCAAATATTGCTCGTAAATTTTTGTATGCCAAAGACTTCTACATTTAGATACTTTAAATTAACTAAGTAAATAGCAAGTAATATTTTAAAAGTATAACATTTCAACTTTACATGAGCAATGCTAAAACTGCAAGGACACACCTGTGTACACAAAATCTAAAAAATATTTAGCTGGTACAAGAACAGACTCAGAATGCTGGAACACTTCCTTAGACCTCTCCTCAGAAGTTCCAGAAGGAACAGAAGCCATAAAAGGATTATTTATTTAAAAAAAATGGCTTATCAACTGCTCCCAACTCTTCTCCATGGTAACAACCTTACCTAAGGGCTTTTACATAGGTAGAAAGCCCCAAATGGGGAAGTTCAAGGAAAACCCTATAAAAGTCAGCTTAGAACAAAGGAAGCTGGTAATTGCCTGTGGCCAGCCAATGCACATGTTGCCTGAGCATATGTTAAAAATATCTCCTCTCTTGAGAGGTGAACTTTCATACTTTAATGTTGGGATGTGTACTTGGGCTCTCTGCTTTTGGAGACGTACATATTCTCTCTTGAGCTCATTATTCTCTTTTTTTCTGACTCTCTCTCTCTAGCTCTCCCTCTCCTCAAAACTTTCACATTTATTTTACAGCTTTTCTCCTAAAGTTTATTTCTGCAAAGGATTGGTGAGGACTTGAAAGTCCTGAGTAAGGTTTAGGTATGACTTTCTTTCCTACAAAGAACAACACTCACTACAGACACTTATCAATCCTAGATTTCCTAAGCCATTTTAGGGTGGCAAAATAAGATAGAGAGAAAGTGGCAGATTTCATTCTCTAGGCTGTTGATTCTCTCTTCACTTATGTCACATGGGACCTCCATAAGCATTAACTTGGAATCAATAGAACTTGAAGAACTACAACCTGGACAGATACAGGAGCATATGCAAACGTAAAATCTGTGGCATATTCTCAGTAATAGGTCTAATACACAAAAGTTTCAGCAGAAAATATATTGTATGTCAACATATGTGCTAGCAGGATGGAGAAGTAATTAGTAAATGGTAACTAATGAGCTTCATAAGAGACTTGATAGCTATAAGTAATGGAACAGTTGAGAGCTGAAAACATTGGATGAGAAGGAAGCTTTCTAAAAGCTGAGAAATACAAGAGCTTCTACTGTTATTTTAAACAGTTATTTGTTGATGTAGAAAGATAGTACAGTACAGTGGGTAATGTGCTAGCCTTGCACATGGGTCAGCCTGGCTTAAATTAAATTAAATTAAATTAAAAGCCCCCTTTTTTGGAGTTCTGCCAAGAATAAATCCTGAGTGCAGAGCCAGGAAGAAGAACTGAATATGTCTATATGTGACTCCTAAATCAAAAACAACAACAAATAAAGGTATTTGTGGGGGCAGGTTTGGCAATTAGAGTGGCCATAGAAAGAGGCAATTTATGAAAACTAATGAGAGTCATTCTATTGATGTTCTGGTCAAGATTAAATGAATAAAATTTAAGAGATTTTGTTAAAGTAATGATCATTAGGGTCAGAGCAGTAGTGCAGCGGTAGGGCATTTGCCTTGTACATGGCTGACCTTGGACAGACTATGGTTTGATCATTCAGTGTCCCATATGGTCCCCCAAGCCAGCAAAGAGCAAAGAGCCAGGAGCAACCCCTGAGCATCACTGAGTGTGCCACCTTCCAAAAAAGTAATGGTCATGAAATAGTAAACAGTGAGATATATATATTAATATATATGCATGCATGCATATATGTATATAAATGCAAATATAAAAATTTGTGGGGGCATACTTGGCTCTGTTTAAAACTTACTCTTGGTCCTGCTCTCAGAGATCATTCCTTAAGGATCTAAGTGGATCATATACAGTATTCTGAATTGAATCTGGTTCTGTCATATGCAAGGCAAGTTCCTTATCTGTTGTACTACATTCTTAGCCATTGAGTTAATATTTTAATGGGTACACAATTCTAAATTATAAAAGAATTACATAAAACAATAAAATACTATGAATAGCTTTACCAAGGAGAAAAATTTGAAAATATTGAAAATGACAATATATTTCAAGAAATGTAAAAAGATACAATTAAATGTAAAGACATTTTGTCCTATGAATTGAAAGAATTAATATCGGCAAAATGTTCATACAGCCAAAGAAATGTGCAGGCTAAATGTAATTTTTATTAAAATCAAAATGAATTTTATACAATTATAAAAATAATTTTATTTATGAAATATGAGAGAAGATATGCAATTTCATAAATAAGTAAAATTATGCAGCACCCCTCTTCCCCAAGACATATTACCCAAGAACAGGACTCATCAGAGGTTGCTCCAATAAATTTATTTTATAAGATTTTCCTTCTGCTATGTTAATTTGGGCTTTCTTTTCAAATAAGGGTTTGTTGCCAGGGTGCTATTAAAGAGAAAAGATACAAGTTCTGGTGGTCTTGTGCATTTAGATGACTATCAGGGTTTATTCCTTTTGAAATGTGCCTGAACAAGTACGGACATAGAATTTGGGTTTGGCTAGATTTTAAATTGGAGCTTCCAGCTGGTCTTAAATTTGAGCTAGGTCATTTTACTCATTTATTTATTTTGTTTTGTTTTTATTTGGCCACACCTGGAAGTGCTCAGAGGTTTCTCCCATCTAGGTACATTTTTTATTAATAATTTTTATTTTAACCAAAGTGGATTACAAAACATTCACAGTGGTATTTCAGGTACATAGTGACATTGAATCGGGGGCATGCGCACCACCAATGTTGTCCTCCCTACACCCCTGTTCCCATCATGCATCCCATATCGCCCCTTCCCCCCCCCCCCCCCCGAGCTGCTAGTGTAAGTGATCCCTTCTGTGTCTAACCTATTGTAGATTGGGTATTGATTCTGTTGTAGTTGGCCTTGGATTTGGTGTTCAAGTCTGATCAATTTTTTTATTTCTACTCAATGTTCATACGACTGTTCGGTCTTGGTGCCCTCCATTATTTCCTCCTCAATTTATGTGGCAAAACAAGTTATGTAGTTCTGTTTGAAGGCAAGAAAAGAAGAGGATGAAGAATAAGAGAAGAAGAAGAAGAAGAAGAAGAAGAAGAAGAAGAAGAAGAAGAAGAAGAAGAAGAAGAAGAAGAAGAAGAAGAAGAAGAAGAAGAAGAAGAAGAAGAAGAAGAAGAAAGAAGAAGGAAGAAGAAAAGAAGAAAGAAGGAAGAAGAAAAAAAGAAGAGGAGGAGGAGGAGGAAGAAGAGGAGAAGAAAAGAAGACAAAAAAGGAAGAAGGAGGAGGAAGAAGAGGAGGAAGAGGAGAAGAAAAGAAAAAGGAGGAGAAGAAGGAGGAGAAGAAGAACAAGAAGGAAGAAGAAATATACAAGGCACTGACAGAACTTTACAAGAAAAAAACATCTAATCCCATCAAAAAATGTGGAGAAGAAATGGACAGACACTTTGACAAAGAAATACATATGGCCAAAAGACACATGAAAAAATGCTCCACGTCACTAATCATCAGGGAGATGCAAATCGAAACAACTATGAGGTACCACTTCACACCCCAGAGATTGGCACACATCACAAGAATGAGAACAAGCAGTGTTGGTGTGGATGTGTAGAGAAAGGAACTCTATTCCACTGCTGGTGGGAATGCCGTCTAGTTCAACCTTTATGGAAAGCAATATGGAGATTCCTCAAAAAACTGGAAATTGAGCTCCCATACGACCCAGCTATACCACTCCTAGGAATATACCTTAGGAACACAAAAATACAATACAAAAATCCCTTCCTTACACCTATATTCATTGCAACACTATTTAACATAGCAAGACTCTGGAAACAGCCAAGATACCCTTCCACAAATGAATGGCTAAAGAAACTGTGGTACATATACACAATGGAATATTATGCAGCTGTCAGGAGAGATAAGTCATGAAATTTTCCTATACATGGATGTGCATGGAATCTATTATGCTGATTGAAATAAGTCAGAGAGAGAGAGAAAGATGCAGAATTGTCTCACTCATCTATGGGTTTTAAGAAAAATGAAAGACATTCTTGCAATAATAATTTTCAGACACAAAAAAAAGAAAAGAGCTGGAAGTTACAGCTCACCTCATGAAGCTCACTGCAAAGAGGGATGAGTTTAGTTAGAGAAATAACTACGTTTTGAACTATCCTAAAAATGAAAATGTACGAGGGAAATAGAAAGCCTGTCTAGAGCACAAGCGGGGGTTGGGCTGGGAGGAGGGAGATTTGGGACATTGGTGATGGAATGTTGCACTGGTGATGGGTGGTGTTCTTTACATGACTGAAACCCAAATACAATCATGTATGTAATAAAGTTGGTTAAATAAAAAAAGAAGGAAGAAGAAAAGACGAGGAGGAAGAAGAGGAGGAGGAGAAGAAAAAAGAAGAAAGAAGGAGGAGAAAGAGGAGGAGGAGGAAGAGGAGTAGAAGGAGAAGAAAAAGAAGGAAGAAGAAAAGAAGAAAGAAGAAAAGAAGGAGGTAGAAAAAAGAAGGAAGAAGCAGAAGAATAAACAGAAGAAGCAGAAGAAAAGAGAAGAAAGAAGAAGAAGAAGAAGAAAGAAGAAGAAGAAGAAGAAGAAGAAGAAAGAAGAAGAAGAAGAAGAAGAAGAAGAAGAAGAAGAAGAAGAAGAAGAAGAAGAAGAAGAAGAAGAAGAAGAAGAAGAAGAAGAAATTATTTTCTCAGAGTACCTAATCTAAGTGGTCCAGTGGTAGTGCTATGACATATTTTCTTTAGTTCAATAAATAATAAAGATATTTGAAATAAAGATATTTGATTTGTTTAGAGAATTGGTCTTCCAGTCATGAGCATAGATCCATCCAATTAAATTGTTCGCCTACATTTTGATATCGAGTAAATGATAGTTTTACAGAGACAAAAATGAAAAGTGTTAAAAATAGAATGAAGTAAAACATTTAGTCATGGGCTATTAGAACTACTAATAGAGAATTATTTCATTATTTCTAGATATTATTTAACATACCATAAGAGGGGTGAGAGAGATAAATCATTATGGTGCTCTTATTGCATGAAGCTGACTAGTTGAATTTCTATCACTGCGACATGATTTTCTGAGATCAAATATTCAGGAGTGATATCTAAACACAGTCTAGAATTAGACCTGAGTATAGCTGTGAGTATGGCTCCAAAGTCAAAATACAAATTACAAACAAATATATATCAAGACCAGTTTTTCTTCATTGTTGTATTTTTGATGTTTTCAAAAAGAAATTTTATATTGAAATATAGATCATTCTAAAATTTTCTTGAAGCCACAAAAAAAAAATAAATAGGCAAATGCATTTTTAGAGAGAACAAAGTTGAAGGTTATGCTCCTCAGCTTTTGAAGATTTGTGAAAACTGAAAATTCTGTTCCAAAGCTTTTCATTGCTCAATCAGTCAAAACTCATGGTGTCTGACTGAAAGTAAACAAGATATATTTTTGTAGCCAGACAAATTGAGTAAGGATGGACTTATTTTCTCATAATAAACCATGTTCAGTCAATTTTAGAATTTTGTTTCATTTAAATTAGGATGTCTTCCTTTCTCTTGATCTCTTTCTTTTAAACCATATATACTTTCTATAGATTTAAATATTTTTATATATTTAAGTTGTTAATTTTTAATAAAATTTCTTTAAATATGGAACTTGAATTTTTCAAGATTTGGGAAACAATTTAAGACACACTTCATTGAAGTCAATAAAACTCAATTTTAAGGCTTTAGCGTTGTCAGGATGGATCTCTAAATCAATCTGGAATCATTTTCTTGCCAGAAATAAGTTATTATTTAATTTCTCATTAAGTAGTTCTAAAATTTTGTCTTACTGAAATATCGATGACAATTATTCCTAGAAATGTCTATTATTTGGTTTAATCTCTTGGAAATTACATTGATTTTCATACCAGCCAATTCCTAGTAAGATTAATTGAGTTACTTTTCCTCTTAGGGTAAGTAAATAAAATATAACAATAAATACATGTAGGATACATTTTTTTTGTTTGTTTTTTTGGGCCACACCAGTATGATCCTCAGGGGTTACTATTGGCTAAGCACTCAAAAATTGCCCCTGGTTTGGGGGGACTGTATGGGATGCCGGGGGATTAAACTGTGGTCCTTCCTTGGCTAGTGCTTGCAAGGCAGACACCTTACCTCTAGCGCCACCTCACTGGCCCCAGGATAAATTTTTGATATCTAGACCTTTTCAAGTTGTTCTACTCTAATATTTTTGATATACCTTCAATTGTAAGATAAATGCAGTCTAGTTTCTAACTGAACTTTGGTCTTGGTCAATTAAATAGTCATGTAGGGCATTCAGTCTTTTTTTCTTCTTCTTCTTTTCTTATTCTCTTTTTTTTTTTTTTTTTTTTTTTTTTTGAGCCACACCTGGCAGTGCAAAGAAGTTACTCACGTCTCTGGACTCAGAAATCATACCAGGCAGTGGAATCACATGGGAAGCCGAGGATCAAACACAGGTCAGCCTGGTGCAAGGCAAACACCCTACCCACTATGATTTTGCTCCAGCCCCTCTTTTTCTTTCTTTTTTTTTTTGTTTTTTTTTTTGGGGGGGCAACACCCAGTGTTCCTCAAGGGTTACTCCTGGCTATCTGCTCAGAAATAGCTCCTGGCAGGCACTGGGGACCATATGGGTTGCCAGGATTTGAACCAACCACCTTAAGTCCTGGGTCGGCTGCTTGCAAGGCAAACACCACTGTGCTATCTCTTCGGACCCCCTCTTTTTCTTTTTTAGATTAAGTGGGTACACCTTATTTCTCTGTCCAAATAGATAAAAAAAAAAACCTTTGTGCATTCTCACTATTTTTCACTTCCTAAATGTTACTGAATGTCATAAAAGGCCAAAGTAAGGTAAAAACCAGATTAAGCTGCAGAGCACTAAGTCCTACTATTATACTTTATATAGTTTGTAGAAACTAATCAGCCTATCATATTGTTTTGTAGAACAACAGCTTTTAAACTTTGCACAAGTTTTGAAACTCAAGAGTCCCTCATGTCAAATTAGACCTGATATGTTTGCAGTGTTATGAATTTGATGATTTTCTTCTTATTAAAACAAGATAAATCCTAGATACTACAACACTTACAAATATGAAAAGAAATATTGACAAAACTTCATATTCAGAAAGTCCCAAATCACAGCAAGCAATGACTAATACCAACAAACAAAAAAAATATAAATTAAAGTAATGATCAGTGCCTCTCAAATGTATTATGGTGTCCTGCAGGTGTCTCAAACTCAATTTACCTGGGGGCCGCAGTAGGCAAAGTTGCGGTGATCCTTGAGTGCAAAGTCAGTAGTAAGTCTTGAACATTGGGGGGTGTGACCCAAACAACTAAAACAAAACAAAACAAAAAAAGATTCCTTTAGGGCAGGGCCACAAAATGTTGTATGGAGGGCCGCAGTGGCCCACGGGCTGCGAATTTGAGACCCCTGGCAGGAACTCATTCAACTTTTCTATCTAAGAAATAATTAAGTTCCTAAAATTGATATTTTAAAATATTTTAATGAAACTATTGTGAATTACAAAGTTATCTATAGTTGGGTTTCAGACATACAATGAATCAGAGCCAAAAACCACCATCAATGTACACCTTCCTCCACCAATGCTCCCCAGTTGCATTCAATATCACAATCCTGCCTCCCAGACTGCCTTTATAATAGGCCCATTTTAGGAGCCGAAGTAATAACACAGTGGTAAGGTGTTGCTTGCACACAACTGACCCAGGATGGACTTGGGTTTGATCCCTGGAATCCCATATGGTCCCACAGCCAGGAACGATTTCTGAGCACATAGCCAGGAGTAACCCCTGAGCATCACCAGATGTGTTACCCCCCACCTAAATAGGCCCATTTTAAGTTTAGATGGTTAAAGTTTGTGTCTTTTGATTCCATTGTTGTTGACTTGCTTGCAAATTTAGTTCTGTCTTTTTGTAACACTAACAATGCACATGATACCATTTGATCCCTGGGTCCTATCCTTTCATACATGTGTTTCTCCTTTTCTACCCAGTATCTTTCCTTCTCATCACTATACTCTGGGAAAAGGGTGTTTGAGAAAACCACTGTGTTTCTTCATGAAGTCATTCTAAATACAACATATAGGTTATATAATCCCCTATTAATCCTCTTCTTCTAGCTTCATTTAACATAATATCTTTCAGTTCCATTCATATTGCTGCAAATGTCATGATAGCATCATTACTTATAGCTATATGGTATTCCATTGTATTTATGTACCATTTCTTCATAACCACTCATGTGTTGTTGGACATGTTGGTTGATTGCACATCTTGGCTATTGTAATGAGTACTGTAATGAATAGTGGTGTGCATACATCCTTTTGTATGAATGTAATTTTTTTTTGATACTCATGCCTCCCTTTTTTTTTTCTTTTTTTTAAATTTATTTAAACACCTTAATTACATACATGATTGTGTTTGGGTTTCAGTCATGTAAAGAACACCACCCATCACCAGTGCAACATTCCCATCACCAATGTCCCAAGTCTCCCTCCTGGGAATAGATACCTAAAAGAGGTATTGCCAGGTCTTATGGCAGCTTAATTTGAATTTACTGAGAACCCTCCAGACTATTTTCCATAGGGATTGGACCAGGAAACACTCCCACCAGCACTGAATGAGAATTCCTTTCTCACCACATCTGCCAACAGAGATTATTCGCATTACTTTTGATATATGCCATTCTCACTGGTATAAGTTGATATCTGAGAGATGAGGGCTGAAAGGAGCAGCCCATGATATAAAGCATACCACAAAGAGTGGTGAGTGCAGTTAGAGAAATAATTACACTAATGACTATCATGACAATGGTAATGAGTAAGAAAAATAGAATGCCTGTCTTGGATACAAGTTGGGGGTGGGGAAGGAGGTAGATGGAAGGTATTGCACTGGTGAAGGGGGGGTGTTCTTTTCTATAACTGAAACACAACTACAAACATGTTTGTAATCATGGTGCTTAAATAAGGATATTATATTAAAAAAGAAAAGAAATTATTCTAAATAATTATAGTACTCTAGACCAGAAAGAACTACACACTTTAACAATTATATTGTAACATATTAAAAATATATTGGTAGAAAAAAGGCAATCTTTTAATAAAATAAGTGAGTCTTCTCTATTACTGAGGTCTTCCTTATTTAAATGGCATATGCAAACTCAGATCTTTAAAAAGCTAAATAAAAGCATTCTCAGCATTCCCCATCATAGAATTCACACCCATTTTATATTTATAAATTACCAAAAAGTATATAATAATAACTTTCCTGCCAAGTGATTCTAGATTTCTTCTAAGTCCTGATTTTTATTTTCACTAATCAGAAAAATACAACAACGTAATTGTATAATCAATGTGTATCATATGTACCACTTCATAAGTTTTCAAGAATACACTTCAAATAATTAACAAATCTAGATAATAAAATGCATATCCTCCTCATTTTTATCATCTATCACCAGCCCACCCAGGCTTTTGGAAATGTATTTTTCTGCTGCAGAATTTGATCACATTTTCCAAACTGCCAGGAATGACCTTCCTTCCTCCTCTCATTCTGTGCTTCTTTACATGCTGTTGTCTTCATTAAATAATGGTTTATGTGTAAGTACGTTCTTTGCATTATCCTTACAAGATAGGATGGAGAGTATACACTTTTATTGGAGAGTAGTCTCTTCTGGTCAAGAAGAGTGGGAAAGGAAAAGTCATGAAGTATTTTGAAAATCATAACTGTATTTGGGATTTTGCCCCCCAAAGTAACTAAGAGTTACCATAGGATTTAAAGCAGGAAATTTCAACTATTTGATGTACATTTGAAAAAAATGCCAATGATTTGATAATGAGAGAAGAAAGCATTAAATGCATAACTGAATTTCAAGATGAAATCATAATGATTTTTGAATTTTGGTTAACATATTCATTAGAGTAAGTTGTAAAAACATATGTAAATTAGTCTTCTGTCATTTCTTTCAGAATTACTTTAAATCACTTGAGATCTTTAAAATTAATGTAGTAGGATATTCTTATAGTGTTTATTAACTCTGTTTATAAAACATATTCAAACTTCAGGAGTATCAGGGAAGGTAAGAGGTAAACTGGGACATTGGAAATGCACATTTGTGAACGTTATACATTTATGACTGTAACTCAATCATGAACAACTTTATCTGTGGAAAAAACTATATTAAGAACAACCTTGTAACTGTAGTGTTTAAATACAAAATAATAAAAAATCTTCAGGAGTTCTGCTCGTCACACTCACAAAAAAATTTTTAAAAGTATTTCCTTCCTCAAAGTTAAAACAGCGACATTTCAACTACTAGTCTCTTCTTTCTTAATCTGTCCTCCACTTCACAGGCAACTGCTGATCTACTTCCTAGTACTATTAATTAACTTTCAACTTCTAGAATTTTTATATAAATTAAAGTATACATTGCTCAATTATTTTTCTGGCTTTTTTACACATCATAATTATCTTGATATGCATTTATGTTGCATGCTCATTTCTTATCATTGCTCAGTAATAATTGAATCTACTGATATACGAATACTTGTTTATACATGTACCCACTTCTAGGCATTTAAATTTTTCTCAATATATGATAGTTTAAAATAAGAGAGTTATTAATATCTGTATACAATTTTTACATATACATATGATTTTATTACTCTTGATTAAAATTTTATGATAGTCATATGAGAAGCATATATAATTAATTTTAAGAGACTGTCAAAGGTGGACTAGAGGAAGAGTATAGAAGGTAGAGCACTTACCTTACATTTAGCTGACCTGAGTTCAATCTCTGACTTCCCATATGGTTTCTCTAAGCCTGCCAGAAATAATTACTCAATGCAGAGCCAGGAGTAACCCGAGAGCTTCCAGGTATGACAATAAAATGAGAGAGAGAAAAATAGAATCAGACTATCACATCATTACAAAAATGACTGTCATTTTATATTTTCTCCAGAATTGTATGAGTTTCATTTCCTTATTCTCACCAACCCTTCAGATAGTATTTTTCATTGAAACCATTCAAGTAGTGTGCGCTGATGTCTCATTATGATGAAATCTGAATATCCTATTCCACCAGTGATTACTCTTTATGTAGCCATTGAGTTAGGAAATATCACTCATGCAAGGGCTTGAACATGAACCAAGCTCCCAAGGCTTCCAAGAATAGTGCTTTCAAAGAATTTGAACTCCTTGAAAGTTCTCATTTTTTTAGAGTGTGGCTGCTTCCAAGTAGTGCTCTGTGGGGTTCAGAGGCCATTACCTACCATAGAGTTTTGTGCTCTAACCAATATAGTGCTGCTAAGCCTACTTCCAGGGCCATAGTACAGTACTGGTTAAATTTGACACAAATGCAGTCACCAAGACTGGTCAGTTCTATAGACTCACTGTGTTCTCAAAAGAGATCTAAACCAAGATGCGAAAAACCATGGGTACAATAGCCATGTAGCTGAAAGTTGGCAATCTCAGGAGAAGAAGGAAGCCAAGTCCCTGACCTGCTCAAGTGACGACTGCTGCACCCAAAATATCTGTTTTGCCCTTGTCGTCCCCCTCACCCCTCGCGCTTGATCACTCCTCTACAATTCTCTGCAGAAACACCAATGGGACCAAAATCCAGGTATGTTAGTATTTGGGCTGATATCATCCGGATTTTTTCGGAGTGAGTGCAGGCACCCTACCCCATTCCTTTATGTACTTACAGAAGACTAGACAGCTTAAAACATTAAATTTTCTGCCATTTCATTAATGACTTCATTAGAAATACAATAATTTTCACAAATATGCTTCTTTTTCTTTCTTTTTTAACTTTTCTTCATTTTTCCTTTGCTTTTTTTCTTTTTTTTTCTTTTTTTTTTTTTTTAGTAACTGTTGTCACTTATCTGGAATATCCTATGGTCAACATGTAATGTATTTTCTTTAAATAAAGAATGTAATGTAATGTAATGTAAATAAAGAATGTAATGTATTTTCTTTAAATAAAGTATAAAAATTTAAAAATATTATATTGAAAATGAAAACAAATAAAAGATCTGCATGATATTCTACTCCCTTAGCTTTTTTTTTAATTAATGTAACCATCCCCTACTGATAAGTACTTTAACAGTTTCCATATTTTTGCTAATAAACAAACATTAGTCATGCCTCTTTTGCAATCATAAAGTTCTCTTTGGGAAAGACCTGCACATTTTTATTAGTACTGTCATATTTTTCTTCTTTCTCCTTTGTGCCTTAGCTTTCTGAGCCTTTCATTTCATGTATGTTTCCCTATATAAAAGATAAATCTTTTATAAATTCTCACAACTAGTGTGGAATATGTGAGAAGTAAAAGAAGTCAGCCAAATAGAATTAATTATTTTCTGAAAGTCCCTGAATTTTGCATCCCCTATTCTATTGTCATGAGAGATCCCATGGCTTGGTGGGAAAGGCTTGGAGTCTCATTTGTATTTATATTTCCACCCAAACTCTAATCATCTTTGGCCCCTTTGGCAAGTCATTGTAATACTTTAGGTTCTGCCTTCTCTTTTTGTAGTATTATTAGGTAAATGTTCAAATAAGAAACATTCATTTCTGCCTAGACAGAGAACAGTCACATATGTTAAGTTACTTCTTTGGGTCAGGTGCTTGTCTCTTCGTTGTTGGGTCCTAGAAAGTTGATGTGTTATCCCTAAAAAATTCTTAGGAAGCTGGCTGGAAGGACACACCCAAAGGGCTTTAACAATGATGTTTTGCAATAAAAAAAGACTAATATATACATACCACTCTAGCCTGACCTAACAGTCACTTAAGAAGAACATCAGTGCAAATTATTATATATCAAATTCGGTAGTATATAATAATGAATAGCTTTATTATATAAAAACTATATTCTAATTAAAAGTAATATGGTTTATTGGTTTTACTTTTACAAAGTATTGGAGTATCTTTCTAAACAAAATAACACCTGAGTTGTCAAATTTATAATAAACATAATTTATGCCAGTTCTTATAAAAGTAAGTTATATTTAAATCATTAAATCCTTTATTTCAATCATCAAAATTAATGACTAATAACAAGAGCAAGTCCTACAGTATGTCTAGAGTAAGAATATATGCCCTGTGGGAGAGATAACAAATAGCTACCACATGCATTGAAGCAAAACCCAAAGTATATAGAAAATACTTGATATCATTTATTAAAAATAATCCTGTGGCCAAAGAGCTAGTACAGAGCATAGGGTACTTGTCCTGTATGCAAATGACTAAATTTGATCCCCTGTACTGTGTATTATCTCTGAAACCCCACCAGGAGTAATTCCTGAGCACAGAGTCACGAGTAAAGCTTGAGTAAAGCCAGGTATGTCCAAAAAAAATTAATAAAATAAATTAATTATATGGTGGGGTTTTTTATTTCCAAAGATCCTGGCACTTTTCTATTAAAATGAGAAACTCAAAAGTTTGTCAAACTGAACTGAACCTGTGAGTAAATAAGATACTAGGTGGAAATTCAAACTCTGCTATAATTCTTATCTCTAGTATTTAAAAAAAAGAAATAAAACGATCAGGCTGTACTACAAGCTCTCTCTCTCTCAGATATGTACATATGTATATGTGTGTATATACAGTATAACAAGCTTCTGAAAGTAATGTCCAGTTGAAAAATACCCACCTGAAAACTCACTAGTTCCAACAAATGTGTGTTCACCTTTTCTTTCAGCATCCATTCATGTCTTTTGTTTTATTTATTTATTTTTTCACTTTTTGGGCCATACCCTGTGATGCTCAGGGATTACTCCTGGCTATGCACTCAAAAATCACTCCTGGTTTGGAGGATCATATAGGATCGAACCATGGTCTATACTAGGTTAGCCAAGTGCAAGGCAAATGCCCTACCACTTGTGCCTCTGCTCTGGCCCCAATATCTTTATTTAAGCACCATGATTACAAAGATGTTTATAGTTGGATTTCAGTTATAAAAATAAATACCCCCTTCACTAGTGCATCATTCCAACCACCAATACCCCCCCATTGCCCTACTTCCCCACCCCCTGCCTATATTCAAAACAGGCATTCTATTTTTCTCACTCAATACCATTAATATGATTGTTGTTAGTGTAGTTATTTCTCTAGCTGTACTCACTGCTATTTGCGGTATGCTACAAATTGTGCATTTCTTTTAAATAAGTGCACATATCCATAGCCCTGCAGGTGGCTCCTGAAACTTTTATATCTGTTTGGTACATTCTTTATCAGGGTCATGGAACAGCATCAATAGCAAAGTACTAACATGAAAGCAAAAAAGTTCTTTTATTTCTCTAACAAAGCTCAGGTACTCCTTCAATTTTAACCACTTTATCATTGTAGGCTTTCCTGCTCTCAATTCCACTTAGTTCTTACATTGCTTCTAATAACTCTTGCTTCTTTAATTAGACTTGTTTCTCACTTCAGAGCTACAAGGGCTTCCCATTGTCTCAGCTCAGTTTTTAATATTTTCAGTTCTCTGTTTTATCTGTTTGCATTGGCCTCGTTCCATTAAAATTAAGCTCTCCTTGTGTGGTGTTTGCTGCTGCAGGAAAGCTGAGGTGAGAGATAGGTCACTACAGAACTCAGCCCCTCACCCCTGAATGTGGCCTCTGGCCAAAGGAGCCCAGGTGTTTTGAATTAAAATTGGAATTAAATGTGCTCCATGCTTGGGATTCCCAGATCAGAATGAACTTTGGGCTAATGAAGTGAGAAATGACTGTGTCTAGCAAGTTTAATAGAGAGCTTTCTGCCTCTAAGATTACTTTGCCTGGCTAGAGAGCCCCTCAGAGTCATCTAAATCATTATTCCAGGTCCCTTTCCTAACTCTCCATTCACATGAGCTGTAAAATGTAACTAAAAGACAGGTAGTTAACTATTTTTCTGCCTACTCAGTACCTGATATTCCAAATTCCAGAAAAAAGATAAAATGTTTTCATGTTACTGGAGATAGAATCAATGTGGGTATCAATAGGCTTTGATGATAAGAGCATCACTGATAGCAGAATTTTGCTTTATCTCAGAATTATTATTATATTTAGTGGCCAAACTCAAACTACACCAGTTTTTGACTTGTAAATCTATGCCCCTTTTCTTCTTTTTTTTTTTTTTTTTTTTGGTTTTTGGGTCACACCCAGTGGTGCTCAGGGGTTACTCCTGGCTGTCTGCTCAGAAATAGCTCCTGGCAGGCTCGGGGGACCATATGGGACACCGGGATTCGAACCAACCACCTTTGGTCCTGGATCGGCTGTTTGCAAGGCAAACGCCGCTGTGCTATCTCTCCGGGCCCTTCTTCTTTTTTCTTTACCACTCTTTCAAATATTTTAAATAAGCAAGAGAAAGAGCTCAATAGTCTGAGTGCTTGCTTTTCTTTCAGAAATAAAATTGAAATTAAAAGCCCCTGAGCACTAAATTTAGATTGCTTTCAAGTACTGCTGAATTAGTACTCCTACCCCCAAATAAGTAAAAATATAAACCTTTCACTATTTCTATGCAGAAAACAAAATCTTTGAAATCAACAAAATCTGAAATTTGCCAACTGAAGTGCTCTAATTTCCTTGTGATGCTTTTAGTTTTTTTTTTTTTTTTTTAATATTTTTTACTCTATGTAGTGTTAGACCAGACCCACAGAGACAGTGACAGCAGAGATAGATAGTTAAAGAAAAGAGTTTATTAGAGTTTAGAACTGAGGACCCTTGGGCCAAAGAGACTCCAAGAGCCCTGAGCGATCTTTTAGCACACATTATATACTTTCCTTACACAGAGGCTGGGGGAGTTAAGGCCACATTCCGACATTATCTGATGCAAGGCTGTGGTACAGAAATAGAAAGCAGGGTTAGAGTGGCTCAAGACATTCTATACAATTTAGGTTCAGGTGTTTCTAATTTTGGTTTTCTCAGCCAGGAATCGTCTTTGTTCAAGGCTAATTCAAGGCTAATTCTTATATATTATTGTCTCACAGTAGGATACAAACAAATGAGTGATATGCAAATGATACACATAATCTTCATCAGTATGAACAATAGAGCACCAGTATATAACAATCACATTTTTTCTAAAAATTACGAAAGGCTTCTATTTTAAGCATTTCAACAATTGAAACTTGTGTCAGAGATAATGTGAAGCCTTGATAGGAACTCCATTTTGTTTTGTTCATTTAAGGCTAACCAGACTAGGTTTTCATTTTAGGGCTCTTTCTATTCCAACAATAATGATGCAGATCCCAAATCCCTGTAAACCACAATATATGGACATAAAAGGACATGATGAAACACCCTAGAAACACCCTAGACAACAGCCAATCAACTTAAAGTTCAAGATTCCTGCTTCTAGTCCTATATAACCTGGAGTCACTTCTCAGGTTTGCCTTGCTTTGCTCTATTTCAATTGTGTGGTCTCCTTCAATTGTCACCCTAATATTCAGTGGCTCATTCAGGATTGAACAGCATTGACCCAGTCACCAACATAGCTGCCTAGGTCCCATGGACAAGGTCTGGGATCTTCTCAAGGTTTTACATTATTTCAATTGTGTGGTCTTGTCCTTTTACTGCAGAACCAAACAATAAATAGCTTTCCAGGTGAAACATATTACTTTCAATAAGCCAAGTGTGGTGCTTGGCACTTTCTGGCCCTCCAAATGACCCCAAAACTGAGCTAATAATAGCCTAAGTCCACCAGGTGTCTTTCCCCAAAAGCATAACAAAACAAGCACAGTAACTTGCTCAAATATCGCAGAAGTCTATGGAATAGGCACTGTTTCTGACCAGATTTTACATTATACTGATAAGTGACAGACGTAGGATTTGAATTCAAGTAGTCCCTTACATGTTAAGTATTCTGCTTGTACATGTCCTTATACTAGTAAATAAAATGTTCACCAACATTCCTTATCTAGAGAAGTATTTCTTTTCTATCTAACAAAAACATATAATAAAAAATAAAATATTAAACATAACATTCCTCTTAAATCTCTTAGAACTCTTATTTTGTCTTGAATTTCTCTCTCATGAGTTTTTAAATATATATATATATATATATATATATATATACACATATATATGTGTATATATATAAATTGATATGTAATCCTGAAACATGGTTAGTCATCTATGGCTAAAATTTAGCTAAATTCTAAGAATAAAATAAAAAGTTGAAGAGATATCAACAGTTCTATGTTGCTATTTTCAAAAGTTATTATCTTTTGTTAACATATTCCCAACCACTGTGCTAAATAACATAGAATTTAAGATTAAAAAATTTAATTATATCCTAACTCACTGGTAATGCATTTTAAACAGTAAGATTTCTATTTTCTATGACTGGATTAAGGCTACTTAATAAAATAATTTATTATCAGCATTGTAAAATAAATCTTTATACCATGCTTCCAATGCCAGGTGAGCTGGTCTGACACAAGGTCATAGTTTGAATTAATAAATTAAGCCAGTTATGAGGGAAAGAGAATCATGGAATTGGGTAGCCTTTCACCTCATGGTCTCTCTAGGTCCACCAAACTAAAACCTATTTTCATTAACCAGTTCAAATTCAACTGGATGGCGGAAGATCAAGTGAGAAAAAAAAACGTACCTATTTAGGTGGACTTGTTCAAGTCAGAGGGGTTAATGAAAAGAATGAATGTGGGGAATGCCTATGTTTTGGGTAAAGGAAAATTGTTCCAATTGCCTTTTTCTTTTTAGTAAAAGCAGGGTGTTCCAACAAGTGTTATAAATGATAATAAACCCTGTTTTCTTTTTTTAACTTTTATTGTGACCAAAGTGAATTACAAATCTTTCACAGTAATATTTAAGGTGCATAGTGACAATGAATCAGGGGCATTCCCACCACCAGTGATGTCCTCCCTCGATCCCTGTTCCCAGCATGCATCCCATATCTCCTCCTTTACCCCCCAGAATACTAGTGTAACTGGTCGCCACTTGTACAGCTTGCTGTGGATTAGAATAGATTCTGTTGTCGTTGGCTTTGGGTTTGATGTTCAAGTCTGATCATTTTTTATTTTCGCTAAATGTTCATATGAGTGTCTGGACCTGGTACCATTCATTTCCCCCTTTATGAAACTGAACAAGATTATTTAAGCAATAAATTTCTGTTGGAGATATAGAAAAAGAAAAAATAAAGAAAAAAACTAGGAGGGGTCCTTCTAGGTGTTATAAATATCAATTTAGGGGCCAGAGCGGTGGCAATAGAGGTAAGGTGTCTGCCTTGCAAATGCTAGTGGTTCGATCCCCTGGAGTCCCATATGGTCCCCCCAAGCCAGAAGTGATTTCTGAGTGCATAGCCAGAAGTAACCCCTGAGCATCAAATGTGTGTGGTCCAAAAACCAACCCCCCCAAAGAAAGATAAATATCAATTTAGAAGAGGGAAGGGAAAAAGAAGAAAAAGGTAGGTAACAAAACAAAAATCAACAAAGCTATAACAAGAAAAATACAAACAAAACAAAACAAAAAAACACAAACATAAAACAAAACAAACAAAAAAACCAAAGCCAGCAACTATGAAAAAGACAAAAAAAATCCCAACAACAACAAAGAAAAAAAACAAAATCACAACAACAACAACAACAACAACAACAAAACAGTCAAAAAATTTCAACCAGCAACTACATAAAAAGGTTTGTGCTTCTTTTTTTTTTCTTTCTTTCTTTTTTTTTTTTTTTTTTTTTTTGCAAAGGCATAGTAAGCATTGGCCTAAGAGATTTTGAGTTTCTCCACCCTTGAAGTATACTGTCATGAGAACCACTACAGGCTCTCTGTATACACTCTTTGATCCATTTTGAGTAGATTTTTGTGTAGGGTGAGAGGTATGGATCAATATTTAGTTGCTTACAGGTGGTTATCCAGTTGTTTCAACACCATTTGTTGAAGAGATTGTCTTTGTTCCATTTCAAGTTCTTGGATCCTTTGTCAAATATTAGTTGACCATATATTTGATATATTTGGGGGTATATCCCAGGATATTCTATTCTAATCCACTGGTCTGATATTCTGTCTTAGTTCCAGTACCATGCTGTTTTGATTACTATGGCTTTAAAATAAAGATTCAGTTTAGGTAAAAAAAATACTGCCAGGGGTGGGACTGGGGTTGCTGTATGCAAGGCCAGCATCTTAACCCCTGTTGTCTCTTGTGCAAGCCCCTCTCCCCATTAGTCTTTAGCTTTGAGTCCAGAAATCAGTCCTGCTCAGGGCTACTTGCCTAGGGTGGGAATAAATAGAATGGATTTTCTTTTGATAAAAGAGTTGGATGCCTGAAAGAGAGAGCATTTCCTTGATTGTATAAGGAACTCTGGATGCACTATAGTAAATAAATAAAGCCGTTTCTATGCAAAAAAAAAAAAATACTGCCACCCAGTTTCTTGTTTTTCAGTATGGATTGTCAATCCTAGGTCTTTTTTGGTTCCAGATGAACTTTATAATTGAATTGAATAATTGTTCTAATAACTTAAAATGATGTCTGAATTTGGACAAGGATTGCATTACATTTATATAGAAATTTAGGTCAGATAGTCATTTTGATTATGTTGATTCTTCCTACCCAGGAGCAGGGGATGTTCTTCCATTTACTTTAGGTCCTCTTCAATTTCTTTCAGAAGTGTTTTGAAGTTTTCATGGTATAGGTCTTTCACTTCTCTTTTAAGATAGATTCCCAGGTACTTGGTATTTTTAGATCCTATTTCACATGAGATCGACTCCTTAATGTCTTTCTCCTCTATTTTATTATTTGTATAGAGGAATGCTATTGTCTTTTGTGTATTGATTTTGTCACCAGCCACTTTGCTATAATGGCTTATTATTTCTAAGAGTTTTTCCTGTGGACTCTTTAGGGTTTTCTATGTATACCATCATATCATCTGCAAAAAGAGATAGTTTGACTTCCTCTTTCCTTATCTGTATTCCCTGGATTTTTTTCTCTTGTCTTATTGCTATTGCTAGGACTTCTAAGACTATGTTGAATAACAGTGGAGAAAGTGGGCTGCCTTGCCTAGTTCCTGACCTTAGTGGAAATGCTTTCAGTTTTTCAACATTAATAATAATGTTGGCTGTGGGCTTTTTATAGATAGCTGTAACTATCTTGAGGAAGGTTCCTTCTAATCCTATTTTGCTAAGTGTTTTCAGCATGAAACGGTGTTGGATTTTGTCAAATGCCTTCTCCGCATTGATTCATATAATTATGTGATTTTTGTCTTTTTCTTTAATCTGGTGTATGATGTTAATTGATTTGCATATGTTGAACCATCCTTGCATCTCTCAGATGAAACCCACTTGGTCATCGTGTATGTTTTTTGATGTATTGTTGGATTAGGTTTGCTAAGATTTTGTTGAGGATTTTTACATCTATGTTCATTAGTGAGATTGGTCTGTAGTTTTCTTTCTTGGTGGGGTCTTTGCTCTCTTTGGGAATGAGTGTGATATTTACTTCATAGAAGGATTCTGAAGGATTCCTGTCTTTTCAATATTTTGGAAGAGCCTGAGGATCAGTGGTTGTAATTCTTCTCAGAATGGTTGATAAAATTAATCTGTAAAATCATCTGGACCTGGACTTTTGTTTTTGGGAGTTTTTTAATTACTGTCTCAAATTTCTTAGATGTGATTGGACTGTTTAGGTTTTCTACATCCCCCTTACCAAGTCTGGGAAGGTGATATATTTCCAGAAAACTGTCAGTTTCTTCAGGATTCTACAGTTGTTCATAATACTCACTCATGATGGCTTAGATTTCTTGGAGTTCCGTTGTAATCTCTCCCCATTCATTTGTGATCCTATTTACTTGGGTGTTCTCCCCCTCTTTTTTGGTGAGTCTTGCCAGCTGTTTGTCTATCTTGTTTATTCTTTTGATAAAACAACTCCTGGTCTCATTAATTTTCTGTATTGTTTTCTTAGTTTTTATGTTGTTTATTTCTGCTCTGGTTTTTATTATTTCTCTTCTCACTGTGTTTGGGTTCCTTTGCTGCTGTTTTTACAGATATTTAAGATGCCCTTGTAGGCTGTTGATTTTGTTATTTTCCTCTTTCCTGATGTAGGCCTGTATTGCTATGAGTTTCCCCCTAATTACTGCTTTTGCTGTGTCCCACAGATTTTGACAATTTGTTTCTTCATTGTCATTCATCTCAAGGAATCTTTTTATATCTTCCTTGATTTCCTCTTTGATCCAACTGTTGTTGAGTAGCATGTCGTTTAATCTCCAGGTGTTGGATTTTCTCCAGTTTCTTTTTTTAAAAAATATATTTTTTATTTAAGTAACATGATCATATTTGGGTTACAGTCATAACCAGAACACTCCCCTTTACCAGTGCAACATTACCCCCTCCCCCCTTCCCATCCCCTACCTGCATTTGAGACAGGCACTCTACTACAGTAAGTTGTATTTTTTTTCCTTAAAGAATAAGAGTAAAAAATATATATAGTAAAGGTGTGATAGTGGCAATCACCAATGTTTGCATAGGTCCAGAAAAATGGAGAAAATGGAAAAAAAGTCCTTGACCTGATTACAAAAAGTCCTCACCACAGAAGTTTATTGGCATAAGACAGACTCTGGGTTCCAGGCATACCAGTCTATCCAACTCCAGTCATTCTCAAGGTCCCGATGAAATTTTTGCACACTTTAGCTATAGTTGGTATCAGACTTTTATATTTAAAGACTCTGGATTCTCTGCATTTCTTTCATCGATGTCAGGCTGATGTGGAGCATCCTCTAGTTTCAACATATCATTAAATGCAGAGCGATCTGCCCTGCATGCAGACTGTTGCTGAGTCGCCTGGGTGTTGGGAGTACTCTTTGGAGTAAGTCAATGCCAAAGAAGTGGTAGGTCTTCTCTGGTAGACACTTGGATCCTGGGAATGTTAAAGACAATTGTGGTTGTTTCCATAGATCAGGTGTGTGTGGGTGATGCCCATTCTTCTGAGACCTGAGCCAAATCATTATGCCAATGTTCAGGGTAAAAGGCCTAATTACATTACCAAATTTGTGTTCCCATATCTATTAGGTAAAAACTTGTTTGCATATGTATTATTTTCCCATTTTAATGTGCCTATGCAAAAGAGAAGCAATGCCACAAGATATTGTTGGTGCATCTGGGGGCCAATGAATAAAGTCCAACTTTTCCCGTAACTTGGTATAAACATGAAATCTACACAGAGTTACTCTTCTACCAGTATTGCTTATAAAACAGATCTCACAGGGGGGAAATCAAACAATCAAATAACTAATCTAGTGGGCAAAATTGTCACTATAAGAGGATATTTGAAAAGTTATAGATGTAAGGGAATACATCTGAGATATCCAAAGAAATGCATGTGACCCTTTTATGTTTTAAAAAAGAAAGAAAGAAAACAAGAGTATTTGAAGACAACAGGTGATAGTTGAGTTTGAGACATGTTTTGCAGAATTACAGAACCCTATATTGTCCTTGAACTAGGGGTTATGCTGAAGCTGATTCCGGTATCATGCAACAGTCCATAGTTTGATGGGGGCCTGAGGGGCCACCAAGCATGGGTCAACAGGCGTGTTGGTTGTAGTTGTTTGTATAGGCATGAGCTGAGGACTAAGAGGGTGTCATTCAATGAGGAGCTGGATGGTGGTGTTGGAGCAGAAGGTCAATCTTGGTGTCTACCCAATCAGGAACTGAGGATAAGGAGGGTTGAATAAGGGGAAGATAATGGTTCAGGGTTTGGGTATGAGGAGGTAGGAGAGACAAAGGGGTGAGGGGAAAGGCAATACATAAAAGACTATACAATAAAGTTCAATTTGAGTGTTTTATCAGAATCTTGGGCATCCTGATTCTATTCCTAGGAACAGTCTAGTATCAGGAACGTTTTTGGATAATGTTTAAAAAGTACATTTGTCGCGCAGTCAATCTCTGTTGCATAATGATCTGGTATGGTGCTTCTGATAATCCTTATATTTGTGATTTTGTGTAAATTAGATTTATATCCTAAGGCATGGTCTATTCTAAAGAAGGTTCCGTGTGCACTTGAGAAAAATGTGTATTCTGCTTTCTTGGGGGTGGAGTGGCCTGTATATGTCCATTAGGCCTATTTCCTCTAATTTCTCATTTAGGGCTCTTATGTCTTTGCTAGTTTTCTGTCTGGTGGATCTGTCTAGATGTGATAGTGGAGTATTGAAATCTCCTACTACTATCACATTTCCTTTCATATGTTTTCCTATATTTGTGAGCAAATGCCTTACATATTTTTCTGGCTCTACTGTTGACACATAAATATTGACCAGAGTCAGTACTTGCTGATCTCATGTTCCCCTGATCAGTAAGTAGTGAGCCTCTTGGTCTCTGAGCACTTTCTTGAGGTTGAATACAATTTGATCTGATATAAAAATGGCTGTCCCAGTTTTTTTTTTCCATTGGCTTGAATAATTGATTTCCATCATTTTATTCTAATTCTGTGCCTGTCTTGTTCTTTTAGATATGTTTCTTGCAGGCAGCAGATATCTGCTTATTGTTTTTTGATCCAACCCTCTACTCTGTGTCTTTTAATTTGGGAATTTAGCTCATTGACATTGATTGAAATTATTGACAGAGAGGGCTTTTGTGCAGTTGTATTGTGTAGGGTGGTTGTTACTACAATCAGGGGTTTGGATTGTGTAATACATTTGAATAGTTCGTTTAGATTTGGTTTGGTTAGCGAAAATAGTGTGAGTTCTTTCTTGTCTGAGAATATTTATAATTCTCCCTCTCATATGAATGAGAGTTTTGGTGGATAGTGGACTCTAGGTTGGAAGTTTCATTCATTTAGTAGTTTAAATATAGTCAGTCCACTGTCTTCTTGCTTGAATTGTTTCAAATGGGAGGTCTGGTTTGATTCTTATGACCTTTTTTTGTACTTGAGGATTTTTATCTCCCTTATTGCTTTAAGTAATTCATCCTTCTCTTTATTTTTTGCCAGTTGTATTACCATATGTCTTGGTGTTGGTCTGTTAGGGTCTATTTTATTAGGGACTCTTTTTGCCTCCTGGATTTGAACGGGTTTTTCCTTCCAGAAGGTGGGAAATTCTCTATCATTTCCCTCACTACTTGTTCTTCTCCTTTCCCTTTTTACTCCCCTTCTGGTATTCCTACAATTAGTAGATTATTTTTTTTATCTTTGTTCATTAGGTACCTAACTTTTTCCTCCAATGTTTTGTCTCTGGTTTTCTTATTGATTTCTTTGTCATGTTGTTTTGTAGTTTTTCTTCAAGTTCTTCTATGTGTTCTTCTGCTACATGGCTTGCTAACTTGTTTTTTATTTCCCTTAGTTCCAGTTGTATGGATTCTTTGATTTTCTGTAAAAGTTATTCTTTGAGTTTGAATTTTTCATTTATAGATTTCTTAATTTTGGAGGCTAGTGATTCATTGATTTCCAGTGCTAAGACATTCATTGATGCTTTTAGGTTCTCATCTATGGGGCACATGCGTTTTGGTGTACTTGGAGACTTGGTAGGGTTTCTCTCAATTTCCCCAGATGCTAGCGTCTTCCTTCGTTTGCCCTGATTTCTTTGCATTTGGTGGTTTTAAATGTTGTTTTCAGATTGTTTAATAAAGTGGTCTGCTGTACTAATTATATTAGAGGTGCTTGAAGGTATATTCAATTTAGAGGGTTTTTTTTTTTCCTACCCAGGTGGCTTGTCTAAGTATGATAAGGATATTACAAGCTGCTTCAGTGTTTTGCTATCCTGTTTTATGGGCTGTGAATTATCTGAGGAAATTGGGTGTTGAGTCTGGGCTGACTCGACCTCTATGGTATAAGTTAGGCGAGTCTGAACATTTTGCAAGTTCAGCGGGAAGGGTTGGGGCATTCCCAGGCCTGGAAGTGTGTTCCTGTCTGTCCCCTAGTTCCCACACTCAGTGTCCCCAGAGCCGCCTGGGCTGAAGCCTAGAGATGGCGACTCCCGTGCACTTCCTCCAAGCCTTCCCAGGCAAGTGTGGTGACCTTCTGGTCGCTGGTCCCCTTACTCACAGTGTGCCAGGGCAGCCTAGGCTGAGGTGGAGAGATGGTGACTCCCGCGTGCTTCTCCCCAGTTTTCCTGGGAAAGAGTGGTGCTTCTCTGGTCGCTGGTCCCCTTACTCACAGTGTCCCAGGGCTGCTTAGACTGGAGCAGAGAGCAATAAATCCTGTTTTCATGGGTGTTTTTATTGATATATTAAATGATTTGATTAGAAGTTACTTAAGAAAATTATTTTCTATATTTTAATCACATGTAAAATAAAACTTACATGACCCTGGAAGAAGAAATTGTGATTGTATTCTCATATTTTATTCTACTGCTCTGGAGCTATTTAAAGAAAATTTCTTTACTTCTGAAGATGACTTGAAAAATGTTACTAGTTTTTTAATCATTTCACCAAATGGCAAGCATTTTATTTCAGTTTTATTGAACAGTTATCAGTGACAATGACTGATACTCATAAGGGTGAAAATTATTCTCTGACTTACAATTTCATTACTTTTCAAATAATTGATTTTTCACTTAAGCAACTTGAAGCCAATTTTCAAGATATAAAAAATAGATTTTTCTGATATTGGTTGGGACCTTAACTAGCTAATAATGATGGCCTTCTTCTGGAGACACTGGTTTGTAACCCCTTATAAATCATAATGATTCCAGTGGCATGTGTAATAAAAAAAATTAAACACTTGTTTAAAATAGTGAAGCTATTGTTCTTTTGTTTACTGTCTAGTTCCTTCAACTATGTCCACAGAAAAGTCATATATTTCATATATATGTAGTAAATTCATCACAATCTAAGTGATAACCTTTCATAATATTTTTTAAAAATGTGTTTATTAAACAAATGGAGGAGTTCATGTGGACAGACTAGGACTCTATCACTTTCTATTGGAAAATGATGTTTCCATAGAAACAGTGTATTCCCCATAGATCATTGACCATAATTATTCTTTTTAATATATATAATTTTTATTGAGACCAGTATGAATTACAAGTCTTTCACAGTTGTTTTCCAGGTACATAGTGACAGTGATTTAGGGCCATTCTCACCACTATTGTTGACTTCTCTCTGCCATAGTTCCCAGCATGCCACCCATGCCTCCACCCATAGCCCAGAGCCCCTGGGGCTGATAGTGTAACAGGTCCCTTTTGTGTATAGCTTGCTGTAGTTTAGGTCTCTTGATTCTTTTGTCATTGACTTTGGTTTGGGTATTTAGGTTTGGCCATTTATTTCCAATTAGTGCTCTTGAGACCACTTGGCCCCTGGGTCCCATCCACTTTTTTCCCCTCAGTTTGTAGGAAGACATAGAAGATGATTCATGTTCTACAATTCTGAAAAAAAAACATAGTGGGCGGGAGCTCCTATCTAGAAGCTATAAATATAAATAAACTTCAAGGAAGAAAGAAAGAAAAATAAAGAAAAAAATTAATTGAAAGGTATGGATGTAGGCCATTTGCCTTGCATGCAGGACAGTTGTTTGAATCCTGACAGCCCATATGGTCTCCCAAGCCTGCCAGGAGCTATTTCTGAGTGTAGAGTCTGTAATAACTTCTGAGCACTGCCAGAAGTGACTCAAACACACACACACACACACACACACACACACACACACACACACACACACACATATTGTTGTTGTTGTTTGTTTTGCTTTTTGCATAGGCTCAGTAAATATTGGAATATTGGAGAAATTAGGAAGGAAATTCCCTTGGCCTAAGAGATACAGGGTGTCTCCACTCTTGGAGCATACTGTCATGAGACTGACTACAGGCTCTGGACATGTTAGTTGTCAAACCTCAAGATCTTTCTTTGTGGTGCCAGAAAACATTCTGCTTAGTTGTGATTGTCAAAGTCAGTTTTCTGTAATTAGAGATCTTGGTTTTTGCACAGATCCTAGAACAAAGCCTAGGATAGAATCTTTCTTTATGGTCCCAGGATAAGTTCTTCTCAATCTCGGTTGTTGTAGTCAGTGTTTTGTAATTAGTGATCTTGGTTTTTTCACAAAGTCTCATTGACACTCCAATGCTCAATATCTTGGCACTGGGCAGAGAAATTGAGGAACAAAGAGGAAGCTAATGTGTCTATGGAAACTCACCACCTGAAAATATAGGTAAAGGGGTGATATGAATCAAATAACTTTCTGGGGCCTATTTTCAGAAAAGTTGTTTTGGGAGGATTGGATTTTCCTTCATGGAAATATTTATAGGAAAGAGACAAATTATTTTATACAGAGTAAATTTTGTAAGAGGAAATTGAATAGGAGAATGTCAGAAATAATGTGTTTGCCAGTGTGTGTTATGAGATGAAGCAGAATATAGGATGAAAAAATACTTGTATCACAGAATTAGTGAACATTAAAATATTTCTTGGATCTTGAGTAGAGTATAACTTATTCTAGAGGATCTGGGAAATATTGTGGGCTTTCTTATATTGTGGAGAAATGTTTGATTCCACTGTGGAGGGAGAGAGGACAAGATTCACTGTATATTTATTTATTGTATTCAATAAACCTTTCTTATATATTTATTTCTTAAAAAAATAAAAGCTAATCCTTTCCTATGCACCTTGCGCCACAAAGAGCCACAAATTCCTCCCTCTCCCATTTTTAAATACCTACAAGCAGCCAAAATCACACCCCACAGCCTCTGCCATGTCAACACTCTGCCAGCTCCATAGACTTTATTCTCAAAGAGATGTAAACTGAGCTGCAAAAAATCATGGGTACACCAGACTTGCATATGAAAATTGGAGGGGTGGTTCAAGTCCCTTCTCTTTCACTCCTTCAGCAGCTGTAGTTACAACATACAATTGCCATCTTACGAATGGCCCAACTCCACAGTTTTATCACTGATCTCTGCAGAGACAACTATCAAATAAAATAAATAAACAATGAGTGACTAGCAGCAAATACCTTGGTTAACCTTTAAATAATAGCTTAATAGCCTCATTGTAAGAAATAATAAATTTTAATGTTTTTCCTTTTATATAATTTTTAAAATAATTTTACTTCCACTTAGCTGTAAACAAGTAATATAAAATAAATTATTCAGTGCCTGCCAACTGGTTATATCTGTGGACAATGGTGGTGAGAATGATTCTAGGTAGGATTAGTGTTGAACATGGAATGGAAGGGACAAATATATTATTAGCAACTATGTAAAGTAAAATATTTAAATAAAGAAATAAAAAATTAAAAGAAAAATTGTAAAAAAAATCAGGTACTATTATATGTGAAAGTACTAAAATAATAAAAATATTTTGTAGTATTTTTTATTGCTATTGGGCTGGACTAACACACCTGCGTTTCCATTTTATAACTAAACAGAAAGGTGCAACCTGGGCACCTTTTGGCATTTACTGACCAACCACATAGATGAGATGATAAAGTAGAAGGCAGTGAAATAAGAAAGAAGTTGAATACCTCAAATACTTTGTAAAGTAGAGCACTCTAAAAAAAAATTAATTAATTAGATAGCAAAGCAATAGGGCATTTGCCTTGCGTGCAGCCAATCCGGGATGGATGGTGGTTTGAATCTCAGCATCCAATATGGTTCTCGTGCCTGCCAGGAGCGCTTCTAAGCACAGAGTTAGGAGTAAACCCTGAGCACCACCAACTGTGACCCAAAAACAAAAACAAAAAAAAATTAATAAAATTTTAAAAATAACCACTCTCATATCCATATATAGGACAATAAAATAAAATGCCTTGTTTTATCACCATGTTTTGACCTCTTTTAAAGTAGTAAAGCAGTGATCTAATACTGCTGGTCTGACAGTATTACCTTTTACTGTGTTTTACAATGGTTAATTTTGTTAATTTGTATAGAAAAGAAGTGTTCAGTGATTCTAAGAGTTGATGACAATATCAAAACATCTTCAGAGGTTATCATAATTTATGAAGCAGTTTCTGTTCTTATTTTTTTGTGTATGTCTGTGTATGTTAATATGGAAAGAATGAAATAAATGACAAGTATAATAGAAGATGAAATCGGTATTCAAAATAGAAAAAATATGGGGAGTAAAAATTTATGTACAAGGAACTTTTATTCCATTTACTACATGTAGCAGTATTAATCTAGGCACATGCATAAATGAAAATGAAATTTATATTTGCCTTGTTACTTTTAAAACCCATTTCTAATGCTGAGCTTGTATATACTAGCACAGACAAAACACCTATTAAATATATGTAAATTGTCCATTATTATTTCAAGTGTACCTCACACACACAAAGCACCTGGCCCCATTCTACAAACCTTAGTTCTCTCAATGTTCCAGCAACTTCAGATATTAGAAGAGAAACAGAGCCTCCAGGGTGTTCTTGTTTGTTTTGTTTTGGAGCCATATTCATCTTTGTTCAGAGGTTACTCTGGCAGGTTTGAGGAATTATATGTAGTGCTTGGTATCAAAACCAGGTCAATCACATGCAAGACAAATGTCTTACCCATTGTCTTTTTTTTTGCATCCCTCCTTTCTAGTTTTTACATGCAACACTTTTTATGGTTGGTTGATATCAGGGCTTGGTAATTAGATATTTACTGATACCCTTGTCTTTATCTAAAATTAATTTTAGTGTTTTTTTATCCTTTCTAACAAATGGCAATGCCAGTTACTTCAAAGTTCTCATCTGCTTTCCCTCTTATACCTAAGCTCCAGAAAGTTTACGTGTATAAAAGTACTGAATAAGGGAGTTAAGGATGAGTGTAAAGGGATCTTATTCTGAAGAACTCAAAATACTTTGCCCTCTGGAGATCTCCTATGCCAAGAAAGCTCGGTTTAGTAGTTTACAAAACTCATTAATATCTATAAACTTTCGAGTGCCAGGTTTATTCAGGGAGAAAATTAAGAGACTTTTGATGACTTCACACATCATTGGCCACTAAATTTGGAACACTCCAGAGCTGAAAACTGTAAAATGGATCAGGCCAATTAAATAAAGAAGTTATATACTGCCTGGATCCTAGGTTCAGAGGTACTGGAGGTCTTTTAGGAATAAGAACACTGTTTAGAGAAAGTTGAGTATAGCAGAGTAACAGTGGGTTGGTGATTCCTCAGAATTGCTTACACAAAAATATATCTATAGCCCTAAATAAGGTACTTTGTGTAACAAAGAGTTGTTATTTGAGGAAATGATAAGAAGCATGTTCAGGAAAGAAATATAGACACACAGTTATATATGATGCATGTGCATTTTTAAGAAAGAATATAATATGGTCATTAAAAATTTTATAGACCATGAGTAAATGTGATAGTATAGCTGATAGGATACTTGCTTAGCATGTAGCTAACCTGGGTTATATTCTTTGTAGCACATATGGTCCCCTAAGTCCACCAGAAATAATCCCTAAGAACAGAGCCAGTAGTAAACTCTGAGCAGTGATGGATTATATACATCACAAAAAAAGAATTTCATAAAGTAACATTTAATTGTGGGGGGCACAATCAGCAGTTTTCAGGCATTCCTTATGACTCTATGCTCAAAGATAACTTCTGGTGGGACTCATGGGACCAAATGAGGTACTGATTTAGTTGGTCGGTACAGTGCAAGCATCTCATAGCCCCATAAATCTTAAAATACTGTAAGTAGTTGAGATGAGGGAGCATGCATCATATTATATTTAGTTTTAATAATGAATTAAATGAGGAGATTATTGTCTAGTTATTCACCAGATCTAGTAAACAAATAAGGTAAGGGATAACATTTAAATATAAGCAGCAGTTATCAGAAAGGGAATAAGAAATACTTTCACAATAATAAGAACTGGGCTTTTCCCTAAGCTCTTCCCTTAGCCCGCAGCCTATCCTGACACTCATCTGTTTGCTTCCCATCCCAGCTGTATCTAATAAGAGAGGGACTTTTTAGTTCCTGGTATCAACCAGAAATATCCCTGCCATGAGTGTCAACACAATTTCTTTCCCAAGCTCTTGCCTCAGCCTGCCACCCATCCTGCCACCAATACATCTGCCATTCATCTCAGGTGTGTCTTCCAAAGGAGGGATATTTTGGTCCCTGCTATAAACCAGGATTCTCTCAGCCACCAGATTCACTGCCAATCTCTTCCCCCAAGCTCTTCCCTCAGTCCATCGCCAGGCATGACACCTGTTTTCTGCTGTCCTCTTCCCAAACTTCACAACACTAATATGTTCTTGCAAAGACATTTTAATTTATATCCAATATTTCCAAGCAGATTGGCTCTAGCACTTTTTATTTTAAAAAATATACAGCCTTAAAAATCAACCAAACTACTTAATTAGTTGGCAATTTTTCCCATCATACTTAGATATCTTCACATATTTAGGAAAATAACCTGCAAGGCAGATATATTTCTAGCCACCTTTTATATATGTAATCAATTCAATTGATCATTTTCTTTAATAATGGGAAAGCTGAAACTGAGATAAGGCCACATCCACTGTTCCAACCCACTAAACGTAGAGAACAGAGGGAAAACTATGGAGGGCAATGGCAAGTGGAAATATGGAGATAAACCTAGGCAAATTTCCCAGCACCCAAAAATAACAGCCTTGTAAATGATGATCTAAAATCAACACTTAATGTTTTAGCAACAAAAATCAAGGAGGAGCTAGCCCATGAAATTAAATAGTATAGAGATGAACAAATTCAAACAACTCAAAGAGCTCTTTCAGAAAGGGAACAAAGGGAACTGAAGGAACTAAAGAGCATGTAAGCAACCATAGTAGAGTATTACACAGGCAGAGAACCACATAGGCAAACTTAAAGACAAATTATAAATCAGCATTCATAATAAAGTCAAAACAATGGAAGAAAATGTAATAAACAAAGACAAGAAAAATAATCTCTAATTTATAGAAAACCAGAAGGGAAGGAAAAATGCAAAGGGGAAGAACAAGTAGTGAGAGAAATAATAGCAGAGAAATTCCCCACTCTCTGGAAAGAGGCTGCTCTGCAAATCCAAGAGGAAATAAGGAGTGCCAAGTAAAATAGTCTCTAACAGAATAACACCAAGACATATAGTTATGCAAATGGCCAAAAGAGAGAGAGAGATATCTAAAGATATCTATAAAAGCAATGGGAGAAGAAACACCTTCAGTATAAATGAAAGAATGTAAGAATCAAAGCAGATCTTCTATTTGAAAAAATCCAAGCAAGAAAAAGTAGAATGACATATTCAAATACTGAATGAAATTATTTTTCTTTTCTTCTTTCTTTCTTTCTTTCTTTCTTTCTTTCGTTCGTTCTTTCTTTCTTTCTTTCTTTCTTTCTTCCTTCCTTCCTTCCTTCCTTCCTTCCTTCCTTCTTTCTTTCTTTCTTTCTTTCTTTCTTTCTTTCTTTCTTTCTTTCTTTCTTTCTTTCTTTCTTTCTTTCTGTCTTTCTTTCTTTCTTTCCTCTTTCTTTTTCTTTCTTTCTTTCTTTCTTTCTTTCTTTCTTTCTTTCTTTCTTTCTTTCTTTCTTTCTTTCTTTCTTTCTTTCTTTCTTCCTTCCTCCCTCTCTCCCTCTCTCGCTCTCTCCCTCTCTCCCTCCCTCCCTCCCTCCTTCCTTCCTTCCTTCCTTCCTTCCTTCCTTCCTTCCTTCCTTCCTTCCTTCCTTCCTTCCTTCCTTCCTTCCTTCCTTCCTTCCTTTCTTTCTTTCTTTCATTTTTTTTTTGCATACCTGGTGGTGCTCAGAGGTTACTCCTGGCTGTGCACTCAGAAATCAGTCCTGGCCTGGGGAACCATATGGGACCCCAGGAGATGGAACCATGGTTGGGTCTGTCCTAGGTTAGCCACAAGCAAGGCAAACACCCTACTACTGCACCACCATTCTGGCCTCATGAAAGAAAGAAATTTTCTAACTAGAATCCACTATCCAGTAAAACTCTCATTTATATGAGAGGAATGAAAACATTCTCAGACCAAAAAAAAAAAACCCACAGAATTTACAATATTCACTCAAACTAAATTGACTCTAAATGAACTACTCCATTATCAATTATATAAACCACATACCAAATGCTAACAGCAAAATCCTATACAGTATAATTGCACAACATCCCTTCTGTCATTTGTTTCCTTAAACATCAATGGACAAAACTCTCCCATCAAAAGGCATAGATCAAATTAGAAAACAAAAGCCAGCCATTTGCAGCTTGCAGAAAACACACTTATCTCAGAATAGGCACAGGCTCAGAGTAAAAGAATGAAAAACAATTATACAAGCTACTAGAAAACAAAACAAAAAAAGATGGGACAACCATACTTATATCAGACCAAATTGAATTCAATCTCAAGAAAATACTTAGAGACAAGGATGAACAATACTTATTGATCAGGGAACAATAGACCAATAAGTACTAACTCTAATAAACATATACATATAAATTGTGAATCAGGAAAATATGTAAGACTTTTGCTTACAAACCTAGAGTAACATATAGCCAGTAACGTGATAGTAGTGGAAAACTTCAACATGGTAGGTACTCTTGCTTCTGAATAGAACCACTAGGCAAAATATTAGCAGGGACATAAAAACTCTAAATGAAAATTAGAGAAACTGAGACTAATGAATTTATACAGGATCTTTCATTCTCAAAAAGCTGAATATACATTCTTCTTAAGTGCTCACAGAACCATCTCTATGATAGATTAATGTTAGGACACAAGTATAACTAACAAAACTTTATAAGCATAAAATTATACCAACCAGTCTATCAGACTACGGTGCGGTGCCACAGAGATCAAGACTGATTGTTAAAAGATGTGGAGAAAATCATCATCTGGAAACTAAACAACATGTGCTCAACAACAGCTGGATAAAAAAAGAAATCAAGGAAGACATAGATTCTAAGAGTACTGTATTTTTCGGCATATAAAACAACCAGGCGTATAAAATGACCCCCTAATTTTAGACTTTCTCTCTGACTCTGGCCAATCTGAGCAGGCTTTTTACAGTGTAGATTCGGGTACAGAACATTGTATAATTTGCATGCATAAAAAGCCTACTTGGATTGGCTGAGTTAAAAGGCAGTCCAAGAAGCCTTGCAGTGATTGGTGCAGGATCAAGTTGGAAAATTCATTTCGTGGCAATATCCAGACGATCTTCGTTTCGTGGCATATCGAAATATTTTTCAGGATATATTCGGCATATAAGATGACCCCCGATTTTCGGTTGACTTTTTTTTGCTTCAAAAGTCGTCTTATACGCTGGAAAATACAGAAATGATTCTGAAAAAACAAAATTACCAAAAATTTATGGGACAGAGAAAAAGTAGTAATTAGGGAGAAATATAACAGCAATACAGGCCTACATATGAAAAAAAGAAAAGAGAAAATCAAAAATTTAAAGGCACACTTTAAATATCTGAAAAACCAATAGCCAAGGAACCCAAACACAAACAGAAGAAAAGAAATAATAAAAAACCAGAGCAGAGATCAATATAAAGAATTTATTAAACAAAGAGATTGTTTTTGAGATAATAAACACGATAGACAAACTATTGGCAAGATTCATAAAGAAAAGGGTAAAATGCTCAAAGAAATAGGATTATATATAAAAGGGGAAATATTAAACAGAACCCCAAGAAGTCAAATATATCATTAGAGTTTTTTATGAACAATTGTACTCTGTTAAGCTATAGAACCCAGAAGAGATGGACAGATTTCTGGAAATATAATATCCCAAAACTGAAGAAGGAGGAAGTAGCAACCTATACAGGCCAGTCAGGAGAAAGAAAATTGAAACAGTAATTAATAATTTCCCCAAGAAAATATTTAGGATCAGATGGATTTGTCAAATATTCAAAGAAGAATAACTACTGTTGATCCTTAGACTCTTCCAGAAGATTGAAGAGAAAAGAAACTTTCCTAATATTTTCTATGAAGCTAACATTAAATTCTTCCCCAAAGGTGACAGAAAAAACAAATATAGACCAATATCACCAATAAACACTTATGCAAAAATCCTTACTAAAAATCTTAGCAAACTGAATCCAACAACACAGCAAAAAAAAAAAAATTGTACATCATGACAAGTGGGTTTCATTCGAACGATGCAAGGATGGTTCAATATAAGCAAATTAATCAACATTACACAGCATATCAGTAAAAGGAAGAATAAAAATCAATTGCTACAAAGAAAGCATTTGACAAGATCCAATACCTGTTCATGACTAAAGCCCTCAGCAAAATAGGTGTGGCAGGAACCTTCCTCAAAATAGTAACAGCTGTCTATAAAAAGTCCATAGCCAACATTATTCTTAAAGGCCCAAACCTGAAAGTATTTCCACTAATGTCAGGAACTAGGCAAGGATATCATTCTTCACTCTTATTCAATATAGTATTAGAAGTACTAAAAATAGCAATTAGACAAGTGAAGGATACTAAAGAAGTACAAATCGAAAAAGAGGGAGTCTTAGCATAGAAGCAGATGTGATGAAATGCACATGGTGGACAGAGCAATGAAATAAAAGGAAGCTGACTCCGATGAAACTTTAACTGTCTGCTTATGAATTATTTCTCCACCACTACTACCCTTCATTAGACCCTTCTGCCTGAGGGGTTAGAAACACTGCTGGGAGGCCTCACCCAAAGCATGGAAATTATATTTTATATTTTAATCAACAATATACCATTGATGAGTGAGATTATCTAGCACTTATCCTTCTCCCTATGCCATTGTGTGTTTTTAAGGATATGTAAAAGATTCTGGAGGCAATCTTTCCGATTCAAAGGTGACCTAAACTTATTACCACCTACATTTACATTTCATGAAATAATCTAAAAGCTAAATTTTCTTATTATTTTTCTGATTTCTACATGAATAAGTAACACCTTTGTCAAGTTGTGGCCATAATTAGTCCACCTGATTCCAGATCTTTGACTATCAAAGAGGATCATTAAAAGTGTACTCTGGAATGTAACATCTGGAACAATCCATAGACAAAGCTAATAAATCACTTTACAAATTTTTAACAGCTTGAAGAATGTTTTTAATTTAATACTAGTTCAAAAGAATTGATTAGACATTTTAAAAGAATTTTAGGAAGTAGTTTAGAAAATAAGGCAATGCTGTACTTTCTAAGTAGCAGTATCTAATAAGATATTCATACATGCTTGCTTCATTTCACAATATGTGATTTAGTTGAACAAATTGGCCCACAATTTTTAAAGTTTGTGACACATGTCAAATCCAAAAGATGGTAAGTTGGATGTTGGTGGAAAGTAGAAATTTGGCTCATTTTATTTCTGTCACAAATACTTGGGTGACAAGTGACCATGCCATTTTATTATAGCTTCCAGGCACCTTTAACTGACACAGTAGACTAAGCTAAGCATTTGATGATGATTCCAATTTTTGTGGAATATCTGGGGGATAACTACTTAATTAAATACAGAACTATTCTTTCCACATGCATATCTTTTAACATGAGATAGAATTATGACAGGAAGATTCTTCAAAAATATTGTCTTTTATTTGCTTCCCTGAATTAGTCACAATAGCTTGCTCATAGAAAGCTCTCAGCAATATTGTCTGATTGATTCACTGACCTTTAGTTCTGATAAATTAGAATGGAAACATGTTTTTATTAGCTTTTATTAGCTTAGAATATCTTTTTAGCTGATGATGGTCACTTGGTTGCGTCATTTTTAAATACAAAGTACATTATCAAAGAGCCTATAATGTGTCAAAAGGATTATAGTTTGTGTACATCTTAATATTTATTTGTCACCCTCAATGATAAAGTATTATATTAATCTTTCTTTTTTTATTAATTTATAAAGCTGAGGCTTTCAAAGATGATCTATGTATTCTTATATGGCACATACTATGTAAATAATTTCAAATTACTCAGGGTTTAGATCTCAGCTTAGTTTTCCACTCTTAATGAGAGGAACAATCTTGAATGTAGAATGATAAGATCCTTTCAGTGAAATGTTTTACTTGATTATTCATTCTGTCAATATTATGTTTGCAATTTTTCAAATACTAGAGTTTACTAGGGAGGAAAGGTGAGCTTTTTGCCCATTGCAGTGTAATACTCAAAGCTATCTCATTGCCTCAAAAATCAAAACGTTTTCTATTCTTCACTAGTATAGCATACAATGTTTTTTAAATAACAATGCCAGACTTTACAAATATTGCAGATACCATTTATAAAAATTAAACTTATAACCCATACAAACTAGATAGCTTACTCCATTTTGAGATTTTCTTTTTCTTGTAGGAGGATGAAAAGTTGGGCAAGTGATAAAGACATTTTCAGTGGTGGAAAATAGATTATTATAAAAGAAAGAACATGAAGAACACGAGGAACATGAGGAAACTCAGATACCAAATATACCAGAAAACCTAAAGATAACTCAGTTTTCCAATCCATAAAGAAACTATTATAAACTCAACCCACTGATTGACTGCTATTCCTCATTCAGCATCTCTCTGTCTCTAAATCATCTCTATTTCTCTCTCACACACACACACAACAAACACAGCCCACAAATTATACTGACAACTTCAATATTCCTAGCAATATTCTATTATTTATATACCAATATACCAGTCTTCAAAGAGTTCAACCATCATTACTTACTTAAAATTTTACAATAATTTGCAAAATATATCCTCAGTTGTGTTGACTAAAAACAAATTGCATAAAGACTTCAGTATTACTATTTTTATTCTTGAGCTTGTGAGTTTCAAACACATTTTCTCTGTTGTATTTGCTATGCTCCTGTAAACCGAGAGTGAATCTTTGTGGTTAGATACTCTGGGTGTCTCTGAAGGATGAGACTGAGTGTTGCTCCTTTTCTTTCACTGTCTTCACCCATTGACAGGAATTATACATAATAGCAGTCTGAGATGTAATGAGTAGAACTGTAGGTGGCATGGTTCAGGAGATATAGATGTGGACCTGTTTGAGGGCAGAAATTTGCAAGGACCCAACTGTGAGGGAAATGGCTTCCCTTTACAAAAAGCTCCAGGGCTGTGAGCATAAAGGTTAACCTCACCTGAAATGATGGAGAAAATAAAAGATCCCGAAAAAGTAAAAGAGCAAGCAGAAGGTTTCTAAAGTACTATTCTGAAGATGAATGAGGCAAAAAAAAAAATTTAAGTCTACAAATTTGTTTAAATTTTGTCTTCCCAGGTCCTACTCATTATATGAATGCAAACAAAATAAAAGAGAGAAACATACATACCAAGATACTAATTTATTCATGCAAAACATAAATTTACTGAGTCAGATTATAAAGCACTCTGGAAGTGAGAATGGGTGGGAAGGTGGTTATGCTAAACACCTGCCATCCTGATTGTTTGGCCCTTAAATTTACAACACTGTACTGAGAGACAAAAAAACTGTAGGATAAAATCTCTAATAGGTCCTAGTCTGGCAATTCTTTAGCAATTTTGCTGATGGTTGCTAGTGGATACAGTGTTGTATCTTACCCTCCAAAGTAAGAAATTTTGAACGTAAATTGGTAAGGATAGACACATAGCTGGGGCAGGAGTGATAGTACAGCAGATAGGGTGTTTGCCTTGCACATAGCTGATCTAGGCTTGATCCCCAGAATCCCATATGGTCTCCTGAGCCTGCCAGGACTAATATTTGAGTGCAGGGCCAGGAGTAACCTCTGATCATCCTTGGGTGTAACCCAACACTCCCCCCTTTACCCCTGCCCAAAGAAAAGGCAAATAGCTAAGCTAGCTAGGAGCTGAGACAACTATCAGGCCTTATAATAATATACTGAAAACATAATCCTTATGTTTTCTTGTATCTTATCTCTAGTGGGAGGATTAGACAATAATATCACATTAAATAAATCAATAATAGTGCTATTAATTAAAACAAGAAAGAGGAAGACAAGTTCATCTAAATTGTTAGGAATTAATATTTGATCTGGGATTTAAATAATAATATGAAGCAGTTATAAAAAGATACCAAAGAAACATTGTCTAAGAAGAACAAAAAGCAAGAATGAGTCATGAATTTGTGAACAATAGTGTAGGACTTAAGTAAAATACAGAGTATTCTGCTAGGGTGGGACAGAGTAGGGGACTTACAGGTTACATCACAGAGGAAGTTGGAATCTGAAAGTACCTTGTTTTATAATTTGGGACTTTGAATTATTATTTAAGACTGAGAACTAGTAGACATCTTAATAGAAGAGTGGTGAGGTATCGTTGTCAGCTGAGCATCTAATGAGAAGCAAGAAATGTTGATGGCCTCAACCCATGTGGCAAAGTGCTAGAGGTAAGAGTGGTCCAAGACAGAGTTTCTGATGGTGTAGCTAAGTGTCATGACGTGAAAAGTGATACATCTACTATGTTTTTGGCATTAGGGTAAGCCAGGGTGCCTTGAGCAAGAAAAAGCTGAGTAGGGAGAACATAGGAAGAAAACAGAGGAGATTAGCACATAGAGGATTTTTCTTTAGATATGTTAAGATTTTAAACCCTATTAGTGATTCAAGTGGAAATCTAAGTAAACACCATGGTATTGGAATAAAGCCAGACCCTCAGATCAGTGGAATAGGCTTGAGTTCTCAGACAATGTTCCCCAGACATACAATTACCTAATTTTTGACAAAGGAGCAAGAAATCCTAAGTGGAGCAGGGAAAACCTCCTAACAAGTGGTGCTAGCAGAACTGGTTAGCCACTTGCAAAAAAGCGAACATAGACCCCCAGTTAACATCATGTACAGAGGTCAAGTCCAAATGGATTAAAAACCTTGATATCAGATACCTGATACCATAAGGTATATAGAACAACTCCATGACACTGAGACTAAAGGCATCTTCAAGGAGGAAACTGCACTTTTTAAACAAGTGGAAGCAGAGATCAACAGATGGGAATACATTAAGCAGAGAAGCTTCTGCACCTCAAAAAAAAAAAATAGTGCCCAGGATACAAGAGTCACCCACTGAGTGGGAGAAACTATTCACCCAACACCCATCAGATAAGGGGCTTATATCCAAAATATACAGGGCACTGACAGAACTTTACAAGAAAAAAGCAACTAACCCCATCAAAAAAGAAAAAAACATCTAATCCATCAAAAAATGGGGAGAAGAAATGAACAGACACATTGATAAAAAAGAAATACAAATGGCCAAAAGGCACATGAAAAAATGCTCCTCGTCACTGATCATTAGGGAGATGCAAATCAAAACAATGATGAGATACCATTTCACACCACAGAAATTATCACTATAAAACTTTAAACTTCAAATTGGGAGTTTATTTGTTTCTTTTTTTTTTTAAAGAATAAGTAAATATGTTCTGAGAGATATAATAGTGAAAGGAGCGATATTGTTTGAGAACAAAAGAAAATGAATGAGAGTTGCGAAGATAGAAAAGTGAACTGATGAGGGGTGTATAGATTCCCTTCTATGTTGCCTACCTCAGTTTGACCTCTAGCAATTCAAAGAATTCCATGAGCACCACAAGGAGTAATTCCTGAGCACAAAAGGTACAAGTTATGACCAATTCTTGGTGTGGCCCCAAACAAATAAATAAATAAATTTATTGATAAATTGTGTTCTGAGATGTTATTTTATACAAATAAAATGTTAGAAAATAATCTGTTGGCATGCTTTAAAGTTAGACATCAGCCACCCACCATAAAATCAACCATTGATAGCTAACAATAACTGTTGTAACATTGAAAGAGCTCCTTGATAGAGCTCAATTAGCTTCAACTTAATTCATAGATTCAATCCCTGGCATCCTGAATAGTACTTCTAGCATACCAGAAGTAATTCTGGGGTTAGAGCCAGGAATAATCATTTGAGGGAGTAGAATTTGGAATATATATATATATATATATATATATATATATATATATATATATATATATATGAAAAGCTTGCTTAGAATATATCAGTAAATGGAAAAGTCTCTTAGTAATAAATTGTCAAACTTTTGCTGAACTCTTGCTAAAGTTCTCTTTTTGTCCAACCCCCTATCATAAGATGTATGATGTACCAACAGAATGTTCCTGACACAGGATGGTTACCCCTTATTATAAGATGTATGATGTACCAACACATCACCCATCAACACATACATCTGATGTACCAACAGAATATTCCTGACACAAGGTGATCCCCACCCCAAACAACTGATTACAAACATCTAGCGGGATAAGCAACCCACTTCAGCAAGGTCAGAAGACTGTGATAATGAAGTTGCATCACAGCTCTGTGCCATATTAGAAAAAGAAAGTACAATTGAATTCTTGATTGGACATTGCCTACTCTCCTTGACCCTATGAGCTTCCTACCCAATAAAAACTCTCTTACTTTGCTGGTTGGGGCTCCGTCCTCTGTCTGTTGGCAGATTCGAAGCTCTGACTAGTCAGTTCAATTAATCTATTCTTTCTAATTGGATTCTTGAAGTTGTCGTGGTCTCTAATTGAGTGGGCAGACCAGCATGGACTCTTTCACCTTGATTACAGCTGGATATGAACTCAAACAATTTGTTGAATATATAAAAAGGAAAGGAAAGAAAAGAAGGGAAGAAAAAAAGAAAGAAAGAAAGAAAGAAAGAAAGAAAGAAAGAAAGAAAGAAAGAAAGAAAGAAAGAAAGAAAGAAAGAAAGAAAGAAAGAAAGAAAGAAAGAAAGAAAGAAAGAGAGAGAGAGAGAGAGAGAGAGAAAGAAAGAAAGAAAGAAAGAGAAAGAAAGAAGAGAAGAAAGAAAGAAAGAAAGAAAGAAAGAAAGAAAGAAAGAAAGAAAGAAAGAAAGAAAGAAAGAAAGAAAGAAAGAAAGAAAGAAAGAAAAAGAAAGAGAGAGAGAGAGAAAGAAAGAAAGAAAGAAAGAAAGAAAGAAAGAAAGAAAGAAGAAGAAGAAAGAAAGAAAGAAAGAAAGAAAGAAAGAGAAAGAAAGAAAGAAAGAAAGAAAGAAAAGAAAGAAAGAAGAAAAGAAAGAAAGAAAGAAAGAAAGAGAGAGAGAAAGAAAGAAGAGAGAGAAAGAAAAGAAAGAAAGGAGAGAAAGAAAAAAAAAAGAAAGAAAGAAAGAAAGAAGAAGAAAGAAAGAAGAAAAAAGAAAAAGAAAGAAAAGAAAGAAAGAAAGAAAGAAAGAAAGAAAGAAAGAAAGAAAGAAAGAAAGAAAGAAAGAAAGAAAGAAAGACGATAAAAAAGAAAGGAAGAAAGACAATAAAAAGAAAGGAAGGAAGAAAGAAAGACGATAAAAAGAAAGGAAGGAAGGAAGAAGAAAGAGGGAGGGAGGGAGGGAGGGAGGAAGGAAGGAAGGAAGGAAGGAAGGAAGGAAGGAAGGAAGGAAGGAAGGAAGGAAGGAAGGAAGGAAGGAAGGAAGGAAGGAAGGAAGGAAGGAAAAAAAGAGCAATAATTTGGGGCCATTTGTCTTGCATGTGCCAACCCAGCATCTCACATTATCCACTCAAGCCCATCAAGAAAGACTTCTGAATGCAGAGCCAGGAGTGACCTTCCAAATAATTAATTAAAAGCAAATTTGTAAACCCAATCTGAACTTTAAAACTGTAGGCAGATCTTTCCAACTCCTTTGATGCTGGCAATTTATGAAGAAAGACACTGAGCCGTTCTGCTGAAGCAGCAGTTATACCTTGCACACCTTTTCTGTTGCTGTCCCTATTCTCTAAGTTAGCCAGAAATTCAGTTGGAGTTGCTTAATTATTTGTAAGTTGAAAACATAACAAAGATATTGTAGGGTAGAGAGGGGGAAGAGAAATTAATAGAAATAATAAAATCAATGGAAACTCAGGCAAGACATTTAACTGTCATTGATGACACATGAAATATCTGATCCCAGATCAACCTTGAGTCCTCCTTTTTTCGAGAGTAGGTTCTGGAAGTGGTAGTGTAAGCATAGATACCACTTTCTTTGAGTCACTAAATAGTTGTGATAATATGTGTTTCTAAATCCCAGATGGCCCTACAGATAACCTCATAATAATGAAACTCACAATCAATCCCTATCACTTCATGTAACCTAATATTTTTCCAACCAATTAAGCAAAAATTTATAGGGGCTATAACTTGTGCTGCTCAAAGGCTAGCCACACTGTTGGGGTGGGGAGTATTCATGTGATGGCAGGGATGAAATTTGGGGTTTTGCATGTACAAGGCATGTGCTCTACCACATGAATTACATCTCTCAAATATTCTAAATGCATTCAGTTTTGCTTAGTGACTTCACCACTTCTATCTGCAATTAAATGATTCACAGAAATGTTTTCTAAATTTTGTAGGGTAGAGATTGTAGAAATAGATGAGAAGTAAATAAAAGAAAGGTGAAAAGTAAGAATGGATTTCAGGGTTAGAGGACACTGAAAGGCCATAAGGAAACAGTGTCATAACTAATTGATCTTAGATGTTGGTACAATTTTTTACAAATAGAAATAATGCAGTCTAGGTGTTAAATTGACCTTGTGACTGCTAGGAGAATATAATACTCGCAAGTGGATGGGTGTGGTAATAGACATTTTGAATAAGTATGAACTTATAGCCCTAACTTGCATGCAGCCCTGTAAAACAATGTCTCAAAATAGAGAGATAGAAATTAAATAGAGATAGAAACAGAGAGATTTAAAAAAAACTTAAAGAATCAGAGTTAATTCACTTAAAGTAGCCTTGAGTGTTTTGATCCATTTTGGCACTCTGTGTCTCTTCACAGGTGCATTTAGTCCATTGATGTTGAGAGAGATCATTGTCATGGGATTTAGTGTCATCTTTGTGTAGAAATTTGGTGAATCTTAAAGTAGACCTTAAAGTAGACCTTTCAGTTTTTCTTTTAGGGTTGGTTTTGAGTCTGTAAAGTTTCTGAGCTTTTTTTTTTTTTTTTTTTTTTTTTTTTTTTTTTTTTTTTGTGAAGCCATGTATACTTCCTTCAAGCCTGAAAGTGAGTCTGCCTGGGTGTAGTATTCTAGGTGAAGCATTCATTTCATTGAGTTTTGTCACTATATCCCACCACTGCCTTTTGGCCTTGAGGGTTTCTTGTGACAGGTCTTCTGTAAATCTTAAGGATGCTCCTTTGAATGTAATTTCCCTTTTTGACCTTGCTTCTTTCAGTATTCTTTCCCTATCTGTCGAATTCCTCATCATCGAGACTAGGATGTGCCATGGGGTGCTTTTCTTTGGGTCTCTTTTAGCTGGTACTCTTCAGGCATGCAGAATTTGGTTGCATGCTGTCTTTAACTCTGTCATATTTCAGTAATGATGTCCTTAACTGTTGATTCTTCCTGGGGATTTTCTTCCTGGGTCTCTGGCACTCCAATGATTCTTATTTGTTTCTATGAATTTATCAAGAACTTCAGTTTTTATCTGCTCACATCCCTTGAATATTTTTCCATTGTCGTGATCATTTGCTTTGAGGTTTTTTGACAATCTCTTGGAGTTGTTCTGTATCTCATCTTCCAGCTCACTGATTCTGTCCTCATCTTCTGTTTCTCTGTTGGAGAGGCTTTCTATTGAGGTTTTTATTTCATCTACCAAGTTTTTCAGTCCTGTTATTTCAATCTGGAGTTTTCTAATTTCTGTCTTTGTGGTTGGTTCAGCTTGATCTATGCTTTCTTTGAATTCTATGAACACCCCCCATATCTCTACTCTAAGCTTCTTATCTGAGAGGCTAATTAGGTGGTTGGCATTATTTGAGTTATCAGAGCTGCCATCTTCATTTAATATTTCTGATGTTGGTTTGTGTTGTTTCCTCATTGTCACGTTTGCTATGTGGCTTTTTCTACATTTTATGGTGGAGTTCATTTACTAGAGATAAGCATGATATACAAGGTACTGACAGAACTTAACAAGAGAAAAACATCTAATTCTATCAAACAATGGGGAGAAGAAATGAACAGACAATTTCTCAAAGAAGATATACAATTGGCCAAAAGGCAAATGAAAAAATGCTTTACATCACTAATTATCAGGAGATGCAAATCAAAACAACAATGATGTATCATTTCACACCACAGAGACTGGCACACATCACAAAGAACAAGAACAATCAGTGCTGGCAGGGATATGGAGAGAAAGGAACTCAAATTCACTGCCGGTAGGAATGTTATCTAGTCCAGCCCTTAAGAAAAACAATATGGAGATCCTCAAAAAAACTGGAAATTGAGCTCCTATTTGATCCAGCTATAACACTCCTAGGGATATACCCTAGGAACACAAAAATATAATACAAAAATCCCTTCCTCACGCCTATATTCATTGCAGCACTTTTTATAATAGCCAGACTCTGGAAACAGCCCAGATGCCCTTCAACAGATGAATGGCTAAAGAAACTGTGGTACATATTCACAATAGAATTTATGCATTTGTCAGGAGAGATAAAGTCATTAAATTTTCCTATATATAGATGTACATGTAATCTATTATGCTGAGTGAGATTAGTCAGATGGAGAAAGAAACACACAGAATAGTCTCACTCATCTATGTGTTTTAAGAAAAATTAAAGACATTGAAATAATTCCCAGAGTTGAGGGTCAGAAGGACTGGTTCAAGATATGAAGCTCATCACAAATATTGCTGAGTGCAGTTAGAGAAATAACTATGCTGAGAACTATCGTGGCAATGTCAGTGAATGAGGGATGTAGAAAGCCTGTCTCAAATACAGGCTGTGGTGGAGAAGGGGAAAGATGGAGGCATTGGTGATGAGAAGGTTGCACAGGTAAAGGGGGGAGTTTTTGTTATGACTGAAACCCAACCACAATTATGTTTGCAATCACGGTGTTTAAATAAAAAAATTATTTTTAAAAAATAAATAAAGTACAGTAAAAAAAAAAGTAGTCTTGAGCACTACTGAGTGGAGTCCAAATACCAAAAGCAATTATTTTAATTACTAAATCTTGTATTCAAAACTAGTATTCTAAAAGTGAATAGGGCATAAGGGATCTTGCTAATTTCTTTTAGTTTTGCAAGTTTGCTTAGCATCTAAGCTTATAGCAATCACTGATAGGTTGTTCAGACTAGGTTCATTAACCTTGTGGATGATGATTTCTGGATTCTTACAGTAAATTGATTGGAATTCTTAGTTTTCTATGAAATAAAATCAAATAATATATTAAAATGCTTCTGTATACATTTATATTTTAACTATTTAAAGCTTTCTTTTTTTCTCCTTTTCTATTTCTTCATTAATCACTCTTAATGTTTCCCTATTCACGCAGCAGAGAATAAGTTGAGACCATTCCATTCTTATTAGAAGCAGGCACTGAGGCACATCCAGCACAATCAAAAAGCATGAAATGAATTCATAAAGAATAAAAATAAGGAGACACTGCTGACTAGCCCTGAGTCCCTGGAGGAGTGGAGATAGATTAATATACGCATCCTGTGGGGCTTGAGAGTGGGACTAGTGGAAAGGGATGGCACAGAGGGCTGGAGTGCATGTCTGGCACATGGCCCTGGGTTCAGTCCCTAGTGTCACACAGCCTCCAGACTATTGTTCCCGGTAACCCCAGTGGGCTTCAGCATCTCTGAGAGGTTAACAAATAAAAAAAAAATTTTTAAAAATAAGAAAAAAATTTTTAGTAATGAACAGAAAAATCTGTGTTGCTCCATCTTCCTCCTCTGGAGGCTTGAGTCATCCAAAAAATCCAGATACCTAGCATGTGACCTTATATGCAGCCCTTCAGCTTTAACACATCTCACTTGACATTGAAGAAAGCCAGGTGCAATGGTTCTAGCTTGCATCATCTTTCTTCTTTCCTTGTCTCTGACAGCATACAAAGCCAGGAAATTTAAGCTGCATCAGAAAAGGAAGAAAGTGTAATCTCATATTTATATATTCTCACACTCACCTTCTGTTTCATTCCATGAGCTGTTTTAAGTTTTAGTAATTTGGGGGATTAAGAGACATTCCTGGTTGTGTTCAGAGATCTTTCCTGGAAGGCCCAAGGGACCTTGTGGAATGCCAGAATTAATTGTGGGTCAGCTGCATGCAAGGCAAGTGTCTAATGTTCTGCACTCCAGCCCCTAAATTTAAGTGATTTTAATGTGAGTTTAAATTAACATATCCTAATAACTTCATTTTTCTATATATTAGACAGGCAGGTAGTTCAATCTGCATAAATATTATCTATCCTTAAAAGATAGTACTAATGAATGAAAATACATATAATATCATAAAAGGGTTTTTGTAAATAACACAGCTACCACAATAATGCATCTTTCACATAGGTGACTTCATATGAAATCATCATGCATTCACTATATTTGGAGTAAGAAATTTTAAGAAATGTTTAAGAAGAGAAAATTATAGGGGCTGGAACAATAACGCAGCTATAGGGTGTTTGCCTTGCACGCGGCTGACCCAGGACAAACGTTGGTTCAATCCCCAGCATCCCATATAGTCCCACAAACCAGTAGCAATTTCTGAGTGCATATCCAAGAGTAACCCCTAAGTGTCACTGGGTGTGACCCAAATATAAAAAGCAAAAAACCAAAAAAAAAAAAAAAAAAGAAGTGGAAATTATTACAGCACAATGCATTTCTGATTTCTTTTTATTAACTTTCTTAGTTTTCCTCTGATCCAAAATATGACTCCAGTTTTATTTCAGTATGGAGCTAAGATGCTCATGGTCACTTCCTGAAGTGCTTGGGGGTCATGCGGTATTGGGATAAACCCAAGTATCCTGAATGTGAAAGATGTGTGGTCAATCAGTTAAGTTATCACTCCAACTCACCTCAGTTTTTCAAAGCACAATTCTGTTCTCTGGATTATTTTAACAATTATTTAGCTGTAACTTGAATGTCCTGTAGTCAGAGTGCTAATCTATGGTTGAATGTCATTACCAGCAAGAAATCTCATCTATGGTATCTGCACAAAGTAAATAATTTAATCTCCTTAGAGTCAGATTACAAGGAAATACAGTTCAGTCTTAGAGTTTTAATTTAAACAATCTCTCAAGTATAAAGTTTAATTCTATTATTTTGTAAATGTATTATTGCTGATGTAACATGCTTCCAATAGTTAACATTTAGGCTTTGGTGTGCAAAGATACTGAACCCTATCACCACCAAAACGCCTGAGATCCTTTGCACTCATAGGTTTAGTGCCACCCAACCCTCCCTTCTTAGTAATCTGAGTGTTGCTATCGGAGTACAAGAATTTGATTTCCTTGGACACTGTCCCTTCCCTTGTTCTTTTTTTCTTTATATGCAATGTATAAGCAAGATCATTTGGTATTTGTTTCCCTCTGACTTATTTTATTTAACATAACCTCCTTTAGCTCCACCCACGTCATAGCAAAAGGCAAGGTTTCATCATTTTAGCTGAGTACTATTCTGTGCTTCTATACACCACAATTTTCTCCAAACATTTATCTGTTGCTGTTGGAAGTACTTTTTGTTTGGTAGCCATACCTGGTGGTGTACAGAGGCTATTCCCAGTCCTGTGTTGCTTGAGGACAATGAAGTGCTGGGGATCAAACCCCACATGCAAAGCTTATGCTCAGCCCATGAAGATATATCTTTGGTCCAGAAACAGGGCATACTTTTTAATGAAAAATCTAAAGATGAGAAGAAACATGAAAATAAAGAAAAATAAAGACAATACAAATAGGCCAATTTTCTATCTCTGTGGTTGTTTTTATAATTGGGCTGCAATGAACATATTTAGCATTTATATTTTTGAATTAATAACATTTGTTCTTGGAATGAATACTCAGGAGTTGATTCTCTAGATCATATGGGCATTCTACTTTATATTTGGGGTTAAATCTCTGCTATTTTTTAGCAAGGCTGACTCAGATAAATGAGGGTTCTCTTTTCTTTGTTTAATTGATTAAGTTTTGGGTCATGTGTTGCAATGCTCAGCGATTACCCCTGACTTGAAGCTCAGGGATCACTCCTGGTTGTGCTTGCGAGATCATATTGGGAGTCATGGACAAAACCCAAGTCAGTTACATGCAAGACAACTCACTGTACTATCTCACTCCAAAACATCCTGCCAGCACAGACTGTTTCCTTATTTGTCTGTTTATATATGGATATAGGTCGTTCTCACTAGTATGAAGAGATATCGTATTGTTGTTTTAATTTTAATTTACATGATAAGTAATAATAAATATTTTTAAATAACTGTTGGCCTTTTTTGTGTTTTCTTTGAGGACATATCTGTCTATTTTATACCCAAATTTTTATTTGTTTTTTAGTTATTGAGTTATGTAAGTTCTTTGCATATTTTGAATATTAGACCTTCGATAAAAGTATGGCATGCAAATATCTCCTATTTAGTATAGTTTTATTTGATTTTGATCATAGTTTCTCTCATAGTTTAGAAACTTTTCAGCCTACTGCATTCATTTACTTTTTTCTCTTTTATTTTCCTTGCCAAAGAATCTAATCATTAAAAACTCCTTTGAAGTGAATATCAATCAGGGAGAGGTCTATCTCTGCTTTTCTTAATGTGTTTTATATATCAGATCTAATCAAAGTTTTTAATCCATTTTGAATTAACATTTGTGATTATGACAGTAATCCTATATATGTATATATATCAGATATTATAGATAGTTATATATACATAAATAGCTAATTATCCTAGCACCATCTGCTCTCCATCAAGAAATCCCATGGCTTTTAAGATTTTCCTGATTCCAGATTCAACTTTAACTTTATGCCTGAGAACCTTCTCTACTTTCAGTGAAAGAAAGATCATACAAAATAACTTTAATGTGTGTTATGTGTGCACTTCAACATTCTTGATGAACACAGCTGCCAAATCATCTTCTGTTAGTCTATTTAATTTCTTGCTAGAAAAATTAACAAAGTGAAGCAGAAGAATAGCTATCTTTGCTACAAAATAAGAATTTTTCAAAATCATGTATTTATGGAGGAGTGTCAATTTAAAAGTTATGGCTGTTACTGTAAATGGTGGCCTGTCCCCACCATTCCTATTTTATGTTAAAAAAAGAAAAAAACTCAGTCTTTTCTAATTATACTGAGGGGAATTCTTATGTTTTACATACAGTATAAACTGTCTTCTTCAATTTGATTCTAATGTTTCTAATATATGCCTGAAAAATAATAATGAGCAATAGTAGAAAATAATGAGCAAATGTACTCTTATTCATTATAACAAAAAAAACATATACTAACTTGTCTTATATGTTGAAGGTTTCTAGATTTAATATCATTAATTTATTCAATATATCACTAATGTGTTTGAGAAAGTAATTTTAATGGCAATCAGGTTCAGTTCAGTATTTGCAGGGTTTGATATTCTAAAATAATATTAAAACAAAATGATCTTAATGTAACATAAAAACTTTATTATACTCCAAGGACGGAGAAACCCAATATTTTTTTAGGCCAAGTGAATTTCTTTTCAAATGACCCCAATATTTACTGTGCCAGGGCAGGAGGGAAAAAACAAAAATACAAAAAGCACAAAACCTTGGTTATTTATATATATATATTTTTTACCTTCATTTATTATTATTATTATTTTCATTTACCTATCTATTTTGGTCGATTTCTCTCCTTGGGTGTGATTATTGAAATTGTTGTCCCCAGTTATACTTATTTTTTCTCTTCCTCTCTTTTCTTTCGTTATGTGCTATGCCATGTTTCTTATTTCAAGACCATGGTGTGTTTTTTTGTTTGTGTGCTTGTTTTTGTTGTGTTTTTGTTTGTGTTGTTTTGTTTTTTTTGTTTGTTTTTTGTGGTGCTTATCGATAAAGCTGGAGTCCTCAATGGATATTTAACACTTCTTTTGGTACTGGTGGAGTGTTTCACCTTCTCTTTCTTTTCACCTCCCAAATCGATGATGAGAGCCACTAGAAGGATTCCGCCCATTTTCGGGGTATTAGACTCTTACCCCAATTTATTACTTTTTTCTTTTTCAGGCAAAACCACATAACTTGAAATAGCTGGTCTTGCCTCCAGTTAGAGGGGGAAATAAGGGAGGCCTCAAGACCAAACAGGTGCAAGACTACTAAGTAATAGGTTAGATACAGAGGGGACCACATATTCTAGCCACCCGGGGGGTGAGGGAAGAAGAAATGGGAGGGAAGACAAAAATGGACGGGTAGGGAGAACAATTTGGTGATGGATGGGAATCCCTCCTGATTTTATGTGAATATGTACCTAAAATATTATTGTCACCAATATGTAAGCCACTATGATCTAAATAAAATTATATTATAATAAAAAAAAACTTTATTATTTTTAATTGCTAAAATTTTTAATGTAATTTAAAGTACAATCTTTCCAAGTAACAATACACCATTATTTAAATTAAGCAGTTTGAAAGCATGTACTTTTCTGTTACATCTTCATTGTGAAGCTAAATATCTAGCAATGGAAGACGGTCACTAAATAGTTCTGTAATTAATAAGTTAATGATTCAAAGAATTATTTGAAAATATACTAGAGACTGAACATATTACAGTTTATATATAATGCAGTGGATTTTACAATATGGGATAAACTTGTCCTGACATTTCTAACTAAGCACACAGACAAAAAACAAAGTGTTTATATTCTAAAGTTAGAGACTCATCTGCTTGGAGGCCAATATCCTTTCTATAGAATTATCTAAAGAAGGCTCATTTCAGCAGAACCACTTGATAAATTCTTTTTTTCTTTTCTAATTTTTTTCTGTAAGTTAGTTATCAAGTTGTTTTAGGCATTAAATGTCCTAACACAGTCCCATCACCAGTGTGACCTGCACTTCACCAGTGTCCCCAATTTCCTACAAACCACCATAGCCTGCCTCCAGTCTGGTATAAATTTACTTCATAATGCTTGTTATGACACCAAGGCAAATAAAATTATCAAAATTTAGATCAATACGTGTCAATTTGAAATGATTTTTATATCTCTCATAGTATCACTAAAGTCAGTATCTAAAGATTTAGTGGGCTTTGGTTGGTGCTATCTAAGCCTTCTAAATGACTAATTAGGCCTCAATGAGGGTTGGTAGAATACAATGTAGTATTCCAATCAAATTTCCTGTGACGCTGCTGAGTTGACACTACTATAAGATATTGAGGTGTCTCAAGGCCACATGTGGTCACATGGCCTAAGATTTATACATCTAAAACAAATTTGATGTCTTGGATATTTAAGTTAAGTCGCAGAGCAGAACCATATCTGTTGGAGTGTGTAGGGTGTGGTACTGGCTGCTGTAGTTTACACAGAAAAGAGAATCTGTCCACACCCTTTTCTGAGAATTCCACATAGGTATTGGCTGGGACCAGACTACTTAGGAAGTAGTCATTTTCTTTGGGGGCTTGGTGGTGGAGCCTGGATCGTCTTTCTGCTGGAAAGATAGTGGCAGTGGGTTGGGGATGCTAGGTTTTCCAGAAGCGAGGGGTTAGGGCTTGGTACAATTTTATTTTGGAAGGAAAGACCCAGAGTTTTCAGCCATGTCATCCTGAGTAGATTTAGCTGCTTTAATTATTTAATTTCAGTCGCAGAGCTGGGTTCTTTCTGTCAGAGGGTTTAGGGGTGGCATTCAGCTATGTAGTTCATGTAGAAAAAAGAATCCGTTGGACACACACACACAAATACACACATACACACATATACACACATATACACTCTTCTGAGAATGACACATAGGTATCAGCCAGTACTGGACTCTTTGAAAAGTATCAGAGCCCTTTATTTCCTTTTTTGCTTTTGTTTTATTATTTAATTTTGAGCCACACCTGGCTATGCTTAGGGCTTATTCCTTACTCTGCACTCAGAAATAACTCCTATGTGTACTTGAGGGAATCATATAGGGTGCCAAGGATTGAACCTGGATTGAATACATGCAAAGCAAGCACCCTACCTACTGTACTATATTACCAGGCCTAAACTTTTTTCTTGTTTTAATAATAACAATATGTCCCCTTGTTTCCAGCAATCTTCCACCACTATGTGGATAGAGTAAAAAGCTTAGATCAGACTGAAGTCAAACATATAAACACATTCACACACACACACACACACATGCTTGGCACTTCCCTACCACCACCAATTTAAGGTATTCCATAATTATTCACTAATCCTTTATTCCAATTAGATTTTTCTCCTTTTGTACAATCTGCTAATAATTCTGCACACATACTTATTTGTGGTTCTGGCACATTTTGCTTGTGGCAATTACTGCGAAGTTTCAGACTGGGTAGCTATGTTTATATACTCACCACAGTGCTTCCTGGCTATGGCAAGAGAATAAGTGGGGTCACATGCTTGTGGGTGTAATGCAAAAAGAATTTTGCTAGGCGCTAATGCAAAAGAATTTTCTAGGTACTGTGCACTTTAGCCATGTTGTGTGCTCACATTCTGGTTGTAGTACTAACAGAGAGCTATACACTTGAGTTGTATTGCTCAAAATCATTCATGCCAAGTTGTTGCATTCACAGTTGCACAATCTTTTTATTAGTTACAAAGATCTCCAAGAATGGCACCTTATATTGAATCTTTCATACACATCTGACTCCACTGTGGCCAGAAACAATTTGTGGTGCCAGAAATCACAGCCAGGAACAAAATAGTAGAGCTGTTGCTCAGAACATGTGTGCAGCATCTGGAACTAAAATTTTGGCCTTATACTTGCAATGTAATTCTTCTTAGCCATTCACCCTTCTACTAGGCCCCTCCTTCATTTATCTATTTGTGTTTCTTAATTTTTGGTTTAGGGGATACATTCAGCATAGTTTGTGTGGAAGTTAGAAGTGTCACTTCTAGTAGTGCTCAGGGAACTATGTGGTTCTGGGAATTGAACCAGAGTGGACCATATGCAAGGCAAGCACCTTAACTACTTGGTACTGTATCTCTGGCCTTCATTAATTTAACTTTAACTTTTTTTGATAAATATTCTGGTATATTTTGTTCAGTATCAATGTTATATCTTCAAAGTAAAAATGATAGCCATTAAGAATATTAGGAGAAAGGGATGCATAATAGGATGAGAGGAGCTGAAGATATAGTCCTATTTGCAGGACTGTAGATTTAGACACTGATTTGACCCAGCAACACTCATGATCACCCAAGTATAGCCAGGAGCACTCCATAGCAGAGAATCCAGAATACCCCTGAAAACAATGATATGGTCCTATAACTCAAACCTCCAACCCTCAAAAACAGCAAGAACAAATTAAGAATCCCAGAGGGTATCTAATTGGGTTTATTTGTTTATTTATTTATTTATTTATTTTGGTTTTGGGCACACACTTGGCAGTGCTCAGGGGTTACTCCTGGCTCTGTGCTCAGATAATACTCCTGGCAGACTCAGGGGACCAATAGGAATACTGGGGATTGAACCTGGGTCCATCCCACGGACGTCCAACATCCCATGTCCCACATTCAAGGCAAACGCCCTACTGCTGTGTTATCATTCTGCCCTCTAATTAAGTTTCTTACCCTTAGAACAAATATTGCTCATCATACTTTCCCACCTTCACGGTTCAATCACATACAATTTCAGGAAGTCAATATTTTTCCATTTGAAGTTATAAATTTCTGGAAAACAGGGCACAAAACTGAATTTCAGAAGGAAACTTTAAGGAATAAATTTATATACCTACGTCTTAGTTTTTGAAATATCACTACTTATAAAACAAAATTCCTGCCCTCCTGACACTTAAAATCTTAAGGAGAAACATGCAACAAGTAAGCAGACAAATAATGTTATTTCAGCAAATGTAAAGGGCCATTTAAAAAGCTAAAGAAGAAAGCCTGGTGATCATAATGATTGAAAAGTGGCTTCTAGTACTTAAGAAGGCCATTCCCAGCTGACAGAGAACCTACAATCAAATCCTTCATATAAGAATTATATATGTGAATTTGAGGAAATATACACTGGCTCTAGCACATCTTTGTACACTTTTCACTCCTCTGACACTCATATTTCATAATAAAGTAACCCTCACTGCAGATATGGCATGGTGGTGGAATCCAGGCCACACATGTGCAAAGTCCTGGGTTTGATTCCCTAACACCACAAATAAATAAGTCAGCAAAATAATTCAATGAATGAAAAATAAAAGCAATTATAACTTTACATTTCTCAAGTGAACCTTTTTTTTCTCAAGTAAAAAATGTTTGCCCAGATGGAGTTAGAGTTTCTCTAGTTGGCCATTCTTAACTTGCTTGATATGAAGCTGCTTGATTCAGTCACTGCAGGTTCCACCTTCCTCAAAATAGTTACAGCTATCTATAAAAAGCCCACAGCCAACATCATCCTTCATGATGAAAAACTAAAAGCATTTCCACTAAGGTCAGGAACTAGGCAAGGCTGTCCACTCTCTCCACATTTATTCAATATAGTTTTATAAGTCCTAGCAATAGCAATCAGACAAGAGAAGGGAATCAAAGGAATTCAAATAAAAAAAGAGGAACTCAAACTATCTCTTTTTTTTTTTAAGATAATATGATGACATACATCTAAAGCCCTAAAGAGTCCATAGTAAAACTCCTAGAAACAATTAACCAATACAGCAAAGTGGCTGGCTACAAAGTCAATACACAAAAGAATACAAATAATGAAGTAGAGGAGAAAGAGATTAAGGAGACAATTCCAATTAAAATAGTATCCAAAAATATCAAGTACCTAGGAATCGATCTTACAAGAGAAGTGAAGGACCTATAAATAAAAACTTCAAGACACTTCAGAAAGAAATTGAAGAGGACCTAAGGAAATGGAAAAAACATCCCATGCTCATGAGTAGGTAGAATCAACATCATCGAAATGGCTATCTTACCAAAACTTCTATATAGATTCAATGCAATTCCTATCCAAATTCAAACTTCATTCTTTAAGGACATATAACAATGCATTATAAAATTCATATGAAACCACAAAAGACCCAGGTTAGCCAAACACATACTGAAAACCAGAAGCTGGGTGGCATATTTCTACCTAGCCCAAAGCTTTATTATAAAGCCATAGTGATCAAAACAGCATGATATTGGAACAAAGACAGAGTTTCAGACCAGTAGGTTAGAACAGAATATCCAGAGATAAACCCACAAATATACAGACAACTAATATTTGACAAAAGAGCCAAGAACTCCAAATGGAACAAATACAGTCTCTTTAACAAATGGTGTTGGAACAACTGGATAACCACCTGTAAGAATTTAAAGATTGATCCATACCTCACACTTTACACAAAATTCAAGTCAAAATGGATTAAAGACCTTGAAATAAAACCCGAATCTATAAATTTTATTGAGGGAAAAATAGGTAGAACACTCTGAGACATATATATATATCAAAAAAGGTCTTTGAGAATAGAATACCAATAACAAGACCTTTAGTATCTAACCTAAATAAATGAGACTACATCAAACTAAAAAGTTTCTGCATGGTGAAAGAAACCCTAGTTAATACTAGAAGACAGTTATTGGAATGGGGGAAAATTTGCACTCAATACATTAAAGGGCTGATATCTAGGATACACAAAGCACTCAGAAAGGTGAGCTCCAAAAAACCTAATAAAGCCATAGGAAAATGGGGAGAAGAAATAAATAGACTGACCTTCTTCCCCAGTAGGCCATCACCCCGAGCTCCCAAGCAAAAGGACACCCTCTTAGCCCCACTTCTCGTCCCCCAGAAAGAAACTACAACCAACACTCCCGCTAGCTCATGCTCTATGGCCCTCCTTCTCACCCCTCTCCTATATGTAGACTGTTGCTTAATACTGGATTCAGCTCCAGAAGGGCCCCCAGTGCAAGAACTCTACCAGAGCCCTTTCTGCCTCAAACTCAACTAGACCAGGGTGTGTGATGAAAATGTGCCCTGGATTTCACCCCCACAAGAATATCTCAAAAGACAATGGGGAAGCCTATATTTCCTTTGTATGTTTAATACCTCTATAATAATACTACCTCTTAACCTGTTTATCCCCAAATGTAAGGTAGTCTCTTAATCACTTTTTCCCATTAATAACGTTTTTAAATTTATTTTTATTTTATTTATTCTTTTATATATATGTGTGTATATGTATGTATGTATGTATGTATGTATGTATACATATATATTATAGTTTTTTTTTGTTTTCTTCTCTTCCTTAACTTCACCTGTTTTGATTCTGCTTGGTACAAAAACCTACAAGAAAAAGTCTTGCCTGGGATAGAAGTTCAGGTCAAAACTTGAGATAATAGAGCCTGACACTCTCAGCCCCAAATACACCAGCAATATAATATGGCACCAATTTTTCTGCATAGGCATACTAAATGAGGGGAAATTTTACATATAGAAACAAGCTCTTATCTAATAGGGATAAGAACTCATACATTTTACAATACAAGGAGCCTCCCACCTTGAACATATGTCATGTGGACCCAATTTAGACTCCATGTGATTAGACAGCGACCATCCAACCCCGAGCCCAAGATCTCAGACATAGAACTGACATATTTATCCGCAACAGTTCCAATAACCAAACTCCCTCTGGGACATTCTTAATAAGACTCTGACACCAACATGTGCCAGTTTTGATATGATATTCTGACAATGGGGAAATGGCAACCATTTGGTGTAAGAGAAGGTTGTCTTATCTCATCACTTAATGATAAAATGAAATCAGACGAGACGTAATCCTTTGATCTGTGCAAAAAACAGGATTGCTGACTACAAAATACTGACTGTGACAATCATGACTGGGCAGAACTTATCCTGGGACCAATAAGAAAGACCCTAGCCTAGGCTTTGGCTTACAATCTGTACAACAACCAAAATCTCTCATTCCAGAGGTCTGACTGAGACAACTGCAACTGAGCAAAACTTCTGGAAACATAATGAAAGACTCTATTCTAGGCTTAGTCCTAGGATAGGTGCAAAAACCAAGACCACCAATTACAGAATACTGATTAAAACAACAATGTTGGAATAGAACTAGAACTGTAAAGAAAAACTCTATCCTAGGCTCCATCCTATGACCTGTGCAAATAACAAGATGTCTAGTTACAGAGGCCTTATTTTATCATCCATGACTGAGCAGAAAGTTATCAGACACCTTACAAAGAACTAGGGGAGAAGTAAAAGAGCATTTATGGAGCCTGTAGTTATTCCCATGACAGTATGCTTCAAGGGCGGAGAAACCCTGTATCTCTTAGGCCAAGAGAATTCCCTTTCTAATCTCCCCCAATATTTACTGTGCCTATGCAAAAGAGGGGGAAACAGGAAGCACGATTTTTCTTTTCATTATTTTGACTTTCTTTTTATTTCAGACTTGTGATGATTGATTGGTTGTTGTCTATATTGCGATGGTGCTTTTCAGGGTTTCATTTTTGTCATTGTAGTTTTGTTTTTGTTTTTGTTTTTTTGTTTGTTTTCTTCTTTGTCTTCTCTTTTTTCATTAATTTTTATTATTTTTGTGATATTTTTCTTCCCTGTATTTTCTTAAATTGATATTTATAACCCTTAAGATGGACCACTCCCGGATTTTTTTATTTGTTTTTTGCCTTTTTGTTTGTTTTTTGTTTTTGTATCTTTTTTCTTTTCCTTCAAACAGAAACACATAACTTGAATCATCTTGTTCTGCCTCATAAATTGAGGGGGAAAATGTATGGTACCAAGACAAAATAGTTGTATGAACATTGAGTAGAAATAAAAAAAAAAAAGATCAGTCTTAAATACCAAATCCAAAGCCAATGACAACAGAATTGATACCCATTCTACAACAAGCTAGACACAAAGGGGACCACTTATACTAGCAGCCTGGGGAACAAAGGAGGGGAATATGAGATGCATGCTGAAAACAGGGTTGGAGGGAAGACAACACTGGTAATGGGAATGCCCTGGGTTCAATGCCGCTATGGACATAAAATATTACTGTGAATTATTTGTAATCCACTTTGGTCACAATAAAAATTATTAATAAAAAAAAAAGTCACCGCAGGTTCCCATCAAACATTCAGAATCTCTATCTAGAGACCTGAAAATGAATCTAAGTTTTGTGATATTACATTTATGGACAGGAAGTGTGAGCATCATTGTACACTACTGCCAGGCCTGTACCCCAAATTTAGCATTGTGTAGTGGGTGCAACAGCAACTTGCCTGCAAGTACATAAATTGTACTCAAATATTTCATTTTACCCTTCCCTCCCAAAAAAGTGAAAAGCAACCAATCAAACTGGAATGACATTTCTATTTCAGGGGAGCTATTTTTTTTTACTAATTTAACTTGGAACTTCATCAATATCTATAGCCATCTTCACTGTTTTTGCCTTTCTGTCTAGGAAGAGACAATTTGGACCAAATCCTACTATGTTTTAACAAGTTCTCTGCTTGCCTTAGTTTAAGTGAATTGCTAAATAACTTATTTAAAGGAGAGTTGAAACTGAATTAGGAATAGCTTTGTAAATAACAGAGTATTAAAAAAATTTTTCAATAATTAAAGAAAGGGAAAGTTGCAGTTATCTCAATATCTGTCCACACCACATCTTCTGTTCTCTTTTCTTCAACACATTCATTGTCGACACATACCTAGCAAAATCATAGACAATCATTTTGAATCTACTATATCTTTAAAGCTTCCTATATCTAATTTATTTTAAGAGCCACGTAGGTTAGAAATGTTGCCCACTATAGTATCTTTATAGTATTTAATCTTATAGTGGAGAATCTTGTTGTTTTGCATTTTGCTTGAGGTAAACGGAATCAAGTTTTATGTGACCAAAATCTCTCCTCATAAACCAAATTAACATTAATTTTTGTTTTGGAGACGGGGCACGTCATCATCTGTTTCATACAAAATTGCTTGCAGGATCATCAGAAATTTTATACAAATGCAAAGCATTTCCTAATTTCAAGCATAAATTTGCCAGTAACTTCCCAAGTAATCAATTCAATAATGTTAGTTATTATTTCTAACAATTTCATAATTTTGCTTCCTTTTAAAGAATTTTTCCACTCAAGTTATTTTAATTAATTATGTCTTTTGTTTGAAAATAATAGTGAAATTTGACACATGAACATTTTTTAAAAATCTACTTAAAAAATTTTAAACTAGGAAAGGGTTCAGGACCTGATAGTGCTAGCTATAGGATATTATTCAGCCCCAAAGCTGTTTTTTTCTACCAGTCATGCTTCCTATTTCGTTGCTCAGAGTTATTCTTCTACTCAGTGTTTCAGGTGTTAATTGAGAGAGGTCAGAGGTCAAACTGCATTAAAAATTTTTTTAACATTCTTATTTTTTTGACTTGCAAACTATTTTATTTTTTTCTCCCTTCCTTTCCTCTTTTGCTGTCATGGTCAGATGTTATACCCTTGACTGTCGTATACTGGAGGCCACATTTACTGTTTCCAGGAATACAAATGGCATGTCAGGGAGATAAAATTTGGGAAATGGGGAACAGGGTGAGGATCAAATTTTGGGCCACATACAGATAAGGTAAAAGCTCTTCCCACTTAGCTAAATCCTTATACCCCTACAGAATAACAGTATTAAAAAGAAAAAATCTTGCTTTCTTTTTAAACTTGACTTTTTAAACTTTTTGTATGAAGAGATTTTTAGACTAATAAAAACTAGAAGAACTTTTTCTAACTTCACATTGTTTCTCCTGCATAAATTATTTATTATTTCAGTGAGTAGATCCAGATATCTGACTCCCAAATACCCCCTCCTTCACCTGCTCTAACTTTTTACAAAAAGCAATAATTAAAGCATAAAGCACTCTTCCACCTCTCTCTCTTTCTTCTGACACACATACACACACACACACACACACACATACACACACACCACAACACACACACTCTTCCACAAATCATTTTCTTTTCTGTGGCTAATCATTTATTTGACCTTCATATGTTGCCAATACAGCAATGCAGCAATCACCAAACTATACATGAAAGAGGGGGGAAAGGGTTTGTAATGTTACCTCCAATTAAATGGTTCAATGTCATCCTGTTTAGTACAATTGTCAATACTAGTTCTTAAAATGTCCACTAGAGTGTACACTTTTTCTTTCCAACTTACTGATTCATCTATTTATCTTAAGCTAATCCACATGACCAAGTGAAGCATTGCCGTGCCAGTTTATTATTCTACCAACACTCCATAAGAAGATTGAGGAGGGAAAAATTTAAAGTTAGAGAAGATTATTGATTATTATTTACTTTTGTGGCAGGTTTGGGGTGGGGTGGTATCTTTAGGGCCATACCCAGAGGTGATCAAGAGTGTTCATGACTCTTTTCTGGTGGTATTCAGGGAAACTTAAATAGTGTCAGGGATAGAGCTAGTATTGACCAAAGGTAATCACACCCAAAGCAAGTTCCTTCCTTTTTTGAACTATTTCTCTAGCCACTGATAATAATTATTAAGTAAATACAAGAATTTTTTTCTCAATAACAATTTTAATATAGTGCTTGCTCATAAGATTATTCTCTCATATATCATTTTCAACTATAATTCACTTGCTAAATATATTCATATCTTTATTATCTGGGAGCACACTTCAGGTCATTAGGTTTTTAACATATCATCATGGATACTGGGGCAATAGTTTAAAATGCTAGAACATATGTTTGGTATCTAAATCTTATTTCTATTCTTGGCACTGCAGCACCTTCCTTGAACCTTCAGGTGTAGTCCTGTTGTTCTCCAGTATCCCTGCAAGTTTCCTCACATGTCAAAAATAAATTAATACTAAAACAAAAAATGATATTAGGAAATCAACGCATGTATCTGTTTTACTGGATGCTAAATACTGACTATTCTTTTCACTGCTAGTTCACATGTATACGGGATATCCACAGGATGCTATCTGCAGGAATCTCTGAAACTATCTTTCTTCTCTATCAACTAGCAAGTCCCAGATCTATATGCATGTCCTGCTTTAACTGAGCAGTAGTTATCTTCAAAGGAGACTGATTCACTTTGGAGAAAAATAAACAAGTTCTGAATTCTTCTTCCTAATCTCTACCTTTAATTATTCATCACACCCCAAAAGTAAAATGTAAACTGAGTATATAATAATAGTGACACAAAATCCAGTGTTTCCACTATTATTTCTTAACCAGTACAAGGACTATTATAGTGGTGCTTGTTACCATCCTCTCCAAATATTGATCTCCTGGTGATAGTAAGCGTGTTCTGAGCACAAGGAAAGCATGGTCCACATGCAAAAGATCCAGGATTCGATCTCTGGTACCACACAGTTCCCAGAAGACCTCTGAGAGTAATCCCCAAGCTCGGAGACAGGACTAGTCCCCTAGCATTGCCAAGTGAGCCTCCCCAAAATACAAAATTATACAATTCTAATACTGCATAAACCCAGAATATGCCCCTATTTTACATAGTCAAATACAGATCATTCTTGGTTAATTTTTATATATTATCAATGATAGGCATAGAAAATTTTTGCAGAATACTTCTGCACAATGTTCCTTGATGGTTCTTGTTTCAGTTAACATGGGAGCAGTTAAATAAAATACATATGGGGGCCAGAACGATAGCCCAGTGGTAGGGCATTTGCCTTACACATGCCTGACCCAGGACGGGCCTCGATTTGATTCCTGGTATCCCATAAAGTCCCCCAAGCCAGAAGCAATTTCTGAGTACATTGCCAGGAGTAACCCCTGAGCATCACCAGATATGGCCCCAAAACATAAATAAATAAATAAATAAATAAATAAATAAATAAATAAATAAATAAATAAATATACATTTGTATAACTGTTCATTTTTTTTCCTTTTTTTCTTTAGTTTTGCATCCAAACCTTGTAGTTCTTAGAGCCTGCTCACTCCTGCCTCTTCACTCAAGATTCACTGCTGGCAGGGCTCAGCAGATCTTTTAGGGTTCTGGGGATTGAACCTGAGTCAACCACATAAAAAGTACATATTCTACCTACCCTCTATGTTACTGTTCTTATTAAATTCAGCCCCCTGCCCTATCTACTCTGTAGATGACTAGAATATACAGGCATTCTTCATGGACTTTGATTCTTCCCTTGTCTCAAAAAGGGGATGTTATTTCAGTTTCATTTTTCCTCTATCACAGACCAGCTATGAATGTAGCATTTATATGCTTAGGTTACTAAGATTTTCCTTTATAAATAAAATGATTTCTTTAATTAAGCTGTGTGAGGTGACCAGGGAGAAAGTTCAAAGGTCTGGAAAACATATTTTGGGAGCTCCCTTTTTATACCTAGAAATGCATGGACTCCTGGGCTCTAGCAGAGGTAGTACCTGAGCATGGAGCCAGAAATAGTCCTTGCGCACCAAGTCTGACCCAAATTAAAACAATCAATTAAAAATTGTTTGAATTTACCTACTTTTTACTTCCTGCCAGGGTCCTAACTTTTAAAGCTAGACTCAACTAATTCGCTTTTCTAAAAATAAATATTCTTATAATCTTACACACAGTTACAATGGGAAGTTGTTATATTTGGCGATTGTCTAAAGGATTTAGAATATACTGGAACAGTTTCAGTGAAATTAATAGGAAACTTTAATCATGGACTGACCATTTTCAAACAGTAAAGAGTTAAAGGTGAAAAGACTCTCACCTCAACTGTGCAGTTAGTAGCTCTTTCACCTGAATTATTAATAGTAGGAGACAATATCTGACTCATAAAATTTTCTTTATTCACTTGTTTAGAATTATTTCTCAGTCTGTTCAGATCTTCTGCAGAATTTTACTGTGTTGAATATTAACTTCAGAGCTTATAAAACCTGAGCTGCTCTTCTCTGGAATTCTCAGCCCAGGAAACTGATCAGTACAACACATACTGTCAAAGACATACTGATGATTTTTGTTCTCATGAATTTGAAATCACCATTTGGAACCAAATTTTATAAAGCTACAGTAAAAGACTTGCAAGGGACCAGTGGAGCAATGGCAATGGATGACCAAATATAGATAGATTCTGAGTGGTACCTTATCTGCAGAAAATTATCACCCCCAAGTCATCTTCCTTGGAAATGTAATGAACACTGCAGCCCTCATTAATTTGCCCTATTTTGAAACCTATACACTTAAAATGCTGTAATAGTTAGTGCTACTTTTTCTTAACCTTGAATTATTTCCTATGACGATCATGCACACCTGGTCTCAGGATCAGAAATTTTTTGTTCTAATCCAGCTTTCTTGAAACAAAACATAGAATTGTACTTTATGGCAGAACAGATACCAGGGAATCTGATGGACCTGGGCACTAAGAGCAGTTAGAACTTAGAATTTGAAACTTCTTTCAACCTCCTGCTCTCATTATAAACACTGCCTGCCTTCCTTCCTCAATACTCATCACTTTTCTCCACATGATAGATGCTATTTGTTCAAAGCTTACCTATTTGCAAATTGGATAAACTCCAACAGAGGCATGGTCTGTCTCCAAGGGCTGAAACAAAAGTCAACCCTGGATTTTATTTTTACACTTTAATTACCTTAATTCTGATAAAGTTTATTTTTCTAAGGTTTTAAAATTATGAAATCACGGGCCCGGAGAGATAGCACAGCGGTGTTTGCCTTGCAAGCAGCCAATCCAGGACCAAAGGTGGTTGGTTCAAATCCCGGTGTCCCATATGGTCCCCCGTGCCTGCCAGGAGCTATTCCTGAGCAGAAAGCCAGGAGTCACCCCTGAGCACCGCCGGGTGTGGCCCAAAAACCAAAAAAAAAAAAAAATTATGAAATCACATGCTCTTCATGTAATGCTAATTTGTTTCTTCTTTTCAGTTGACTTTATTACTGTTATCAGTCAGCATTGTGCCAATATATGCTTAGCAACCAGTCATCAAAATTAAAAGCTTAAAGTACATATTTTATATACTGACCTTACTAATTCTATTTCTTGGTAGCATGTGCTTCCAACAAAAAGGGGGAGATTAAAAAGGAAAAGTGGAGATAAATCAATGGGCTGAGAACATGGTTTACATCAGGAGTGAACTCTAGCCTCTGCCCACCCAGCACCCCAAGAAGTCATCATAAGAGCTTTGTCCTCTCCAAAAAGATTTGTTTTATATTTTTTTCCTAAAACAATACTAATATTTAGTGATTTACAATTTTATAGTATTGCCAATGATAGGCTTTCAGGCATACAATATTCTAACACCACAATCCCCCACCAGAGTAGAGTGTCTGCTTCTCTCCACCATAGTTATCTGGCATCCTCACACATGCCTTCCCTTCACATCTTAGTATTATGGTAAGCTCAGTTCTGTAGACCAATTCTTAGATTTGGGGCTAGAGAGTACTTCCTTTGCACATACTTGCCTTGCACATCTGACCCTAGTTCAGTCTCTGGCACTTCATATGCTCCCCTAAGGTCCTCCAGGAGTAATTACTGAGCTACAAGTTAGGAATAACCTCTAAGCATAATCAGGTATAATCCCCCTAAACACAAATACACACACAAAAAAGGAATCAAAAATATTTTTGGATTCTGTTCCTTTTGTGATTCTCCTGACTGTGTGTCTTTATATCCTATATATGAAATAATTCTGTATCTGTCCTTCATCTGGCTAGCAAACTTAGCACAAAACCCTCCAGTTCTCTCCAAATAGCTAATTAAATAATTTTACTTTTTATTATAGCCAAGTAGTATTCCACTGTATATGTGTACCACAGTTTCTTTATCTGATCAGCTGTTCTTGACACATTATTTCCAGATTTTGACTACTGTAAATGGTGCTGCAATGAACATTTAAATTCCAAATATCTTTAATAATTAGAGATTTTGGATCCCTGAGGTAGATAACCTGTAGTATAATTGCTGAGTCTTATGGCTATATTTTCTTTCACTGGAAAATAAAAAAAAAATCTATAAAAATGTTCATAATAATGTCATTTTCCAGTACATAAATTTCTCTACCATGACCAATTTGGATCTACTAATGTGATATAATTGAATACATTTAGGAAGAAAGCACACATCAGCTCTAAGAAAACAGTGCTTTTTTAGCATGACGTTGTTAATTATTTATTTATTGGGTCCTTATTTGAGTAACAGTTAAATAGTGGTAGCAATCAGCAGCATTTTGCTACTGATACTTTAGAACCAATACAATGGCAATTATCTTGCATTCTTAGTGTTACATTTAATTAAATGTTAGTGGGCCCAAGAAGCTATATGTCTAGACTTATAGAAAGGGATTAACATCATCATCAGTTAAATGCTGGCCAGGAGGAAATGACCACTGCAGTGCTCTCCACCTGTCAACTTTTCACAATGATCTCTAATTATCACTGTTTGAATCCGGGGTCAACTTCTCTCAGCATTTTATGTCACATACATGTAAGAGAGATTTAAAATCAGGCAACTTCTTTCAACTCCCTTTGCCTCAATTTCCATTCTATTAAATACTTTGTGTGGATTTTGTGAGGATTAGGTTAAATAATTACTTCATGTAACTATAAACTCAGTGCCTAGGTCACACTAAATGCTCAATTATTTTAATACCCAATTTATTTTGGTTTTGGGTCACACCCAGAGATGCTCAGGACTCAGGAATTGCTCTTGTGGTGCTCAGGGGATCTAATGGGATGCCCAGGATTAAACTTGAGTTGGCCACATGCAAAGCAGTACCCTACTCACTCTACTATGTTTCCAATCCCCTAATGTCCATTTCAATTATCTATCTTTTACTCTGAAATATTATATAAGTTATATCTCTCCACAGTGGGAACTTTAATGTGTCCACTTTCTGTGTTTTTAAAGTGTTTATGTTTGGGCCAGAAAGAAAACTCAAAAGAACATTTTTCAGGAGACCAGAGTCCATTCCCAGCACCACAAATGTTCTCCCAAGAACTTCTGAGTGAACCCTGAGTGCTGCTCAAAAAAAAAATCAAGAACCCAAGGACCAGAAGAACATTAAAGAAGGAGAGATGCTTGCTTTGCAAATAACTAAACAGGATTCAATCTGGGTACCTGTATGGTACCTTAAACCCCACCAGTAGTGATTCCTGAGTGGATAGCCAAGTTTAGACCATGAGTACCATCAGTTGTTGCCCAAACAACAAAAAGGGGGGGGATAAAAATTACTATATCTAAGAAAAGAACAAATGAAATCCTTTTAACTAAGTAATCTATTTATTTATTGCTTTTTCATCTGTAAATAAGATGAGTGGTCAGAAATTCTAGTAGAATCATCAGAAAAATTTGCCCTGAGCTCTTGTTTCTGTCAATCTGCTCAAATCTGCATAGTATGACCTGAAAATATGGCCTAACTATGAGCAACCAATACTTGTCAGTACACAAAAAATAAAGACTTCATTAGTGTGGACCAAGTTAAAATTTGAATTATTCAGTCAAGATACTTACTATAGCAGAAGCAAATATAGCTCTTTGCACATAAAACTTTTGAATAAAATATGGGGGGTCACACCCAGCTGTGCTCAAGGATTACTCCTGGCTCTGTACTCAAGAATCACTCCTGGTCATTCTCAGAAGACCATATGAAGTGCTGGGTTGACTATGTGTAAGGCAAGCACCCTACCCATTGGGCTATCTCTTTGGTCCTTCAATAAAAAATGTTTCATGTGTAATAATTATGTTATATTTGTTCACAATAAGGATGTGATTGAATAAATACTGTTAATAATAATATTTAAGATCTTCTAGAGCTACTTTCAATAATACTTTCATCTTTCTAGTAATGTTTTATCTTTTAATCAGGGGATGATTGAGCTCATCTTTCTACTCAAATAAATCGCTAAAAACTCAGAAAGTAGATATACCTCAAACAGGAGTTAAGGCTCTTACCTTGGATAAAGCTGAACCAAGTAAGCCCAGAACCACAGATCCCCTGAGCATTGCTGGGAGTGATTTCCTGTAAACAACACAACCCAGGACTAACCCCCAGGCACCAAATAAATAAAATAAAATGTGGTATGGTTCACATGGATGTAGTTCCAAAATCCAAATAAATAAAATGATTGTAGTAGATTAGCTCAAAATTTCTCCTTTTGGGCTAGGTGGAGTATTTGGCATGGACTAATTATTTACTAACTATAAGATAAGCATCTTTAGTCCTGAATAAACCCAGTGTTATGGTTAGAAGCCTTTTCCATTACAGTCAATTCTTCTTCCTAGGGCCAATTCTTAAGAACAGGAGTAGAAGTAAATCAAGCACACTGTTGGGTATGTTCCTCCCCCCTCCCAAAAAAGTGACCAAGTCAGTAAAAAATAAGTAAAATAAGAAACGAGAGTGATAGTACAGTGGGGCAAAAATTGCCTTGTGTGTGGCCAAACTCAGTTTTCTCCCCGAGATCTCATATGGTCACCCAAGCATTGCCAGGAGTTAATTCCTGAGTTCAGAGTCAAAAGTAAATCCTGTATGTGGCTAAAACAGCAAATGAATAAATAAATAAATAAATGATAATCAAAATACACCTCTGCAAAGGTATAAAAAGGAGCCATCATGACCATGACAATGAGGAAATTATGATGGAAAGGAAACAAAAATTTTCTGTTAGATGTGATAGGATCAAACAGAACACCAAATGTTTTATAAATTCAATTCAAATGTTTTATCAAACAAAAACAAATCTCTATTGCTTGGAAAATAATATAGGACTAGAGAGATACTATAGTGGGTAGGGTTATTGCCTTGTGCACAGCCAAACATGGTTAGATTCTTGGCACTCTATATGGCTCCTTGAGCATGCCAAGTGTTATCATTGAGTTCAGAGCAGGCATAAGCATTGGGCATCACCAGATGTGATCCAAAAAAACAACAAAAATAATAAATTAAAAAATATAATTTATAGAAATTTGGAAAATCAAATGAATATATTACAACAACTATGATCTTGCCAAATTTTCTTACATTCAGAACATGCCTGAAGTGACACAGTCTTTCAAAGTCACTTCCCAGCTTTGGAATCAGCTCTAAGTTCAGTATTTGAGAAACTAAATATGCTCTGAATAAGCCTATGTACACCTTTTTTGCCTCTTTTTCTACCATATAACTTTCTCAGCTGCACAATAGAGTTATTATTGAATTTACATGAACATGTGCAAAATCACCCCTTGTTCCATATCTTCAACACCAGGTAAACTGCATCAGGGTCATTCGTGAAATAAGCTAACCCAGAATGAGGATGAAAACACATATTGTCTGGCAATCTTCAACCTCACATGGAAAGCAAGCTGCCTTCAAGGACAGAGACCACCATGGGTGGGTCAGTAAAAACAAATAGCTCAGGCTGTCTTGTGCAATTCCCACCCAGGTTTAAAAGAAAGATGCTCTCTGTTTTGGGGTAAATCCAACTTGTAAGAAAACATACAAAGGAATAAGTTAGGATATTTGTTTTAGGTAAAATAAGGTGTAACCTAACAAACATGAGTAAAAATCATTCAATTCTTCAAGTACTTCAAGGAAAGAGCTAAATGTCTCTTTCGCACATGCTCAAACTTTCTACTCTGGACATCTGAGAATAAAAGATTGGCCACAAAGGGTCCAAAGAGGTGATGGCCTTTCTGTATTACAGATAATTTACAGATAATATTACAAATAAATTCTTCCTGACAAAAAAAACTTGACTTCTTCCATTGCAATATCTAGAAAAATTTCAACATGGATAAGGTTGACTTGCAGTACTTCTGATGTATGGGGTGGAACCAATATAGGTTCCTCCTTTCTTCCTGTTGATGGTCCAGAGCCAAAGTCTGAAGAAAGTCTTTTCCTTTTTCTGCTCACAAAATTCTTCCATACTCTCAGAGATCATGCTGTCCCCATTTCATTTCTACCTCATAATGGCAGCCTATAGGAAAATGAGTATGTGTCCAGGATATATACAAAGTATGTAAACCTCTAAGGATCTGCTGACTGTCTATCACTACCCCTACCACTACCCCAGCTCCAGCACCGCTTGAAAATTCAAAGTTTTCAATAAAAAAAAAACAAAGATGCATTTTCATGATCCCCTGAGTACTGATCATCAAGTTAAGTTCCTCCACTTGCAAATATAATTTCCATAGTTTTATTTATCTTGTAATCACCTAACTTTGAATAGTATCTGATAATTTTTCATTATATAATTGAGTTTTACTTAAGATCCAGGAGTAAGTCCTGAGTAATGTAGGGTATTGCTCAATACTGCTCTGTCCCTTCCTCCAAAGAACAATAAAAAAAAAACAAATGAAACAAAAATGCATGTTGAGATACCTTCAAATATGATGTGGTTCAGTGGTAGAGCCTGTGCCTTGCATGTATGAACCTTGTGTTCCTGGGGTTCCTGGTGCAGAAAAACAAATTAAAAAATGTATTTGCAAACAGAAACATGTTTATAAAAGTAGTAAAGATTGGAGCTGGAGAGATAATACAGGGGTGTAAGCCTTATACATTGCCAACATATACTGCAACAGCCCCATAAGGTACCCAGATTCAAGCCAGGCACAGCTGAATGTAGCCCCCACAAAAAATGTCTTGTTAAAAAAAATGGGACAGTTGAAGTTGTACAGAGGTTACTTAGACAGACTTGAAGACTTTCAGTTGTGTTTTAGCCACCTCAACTATCTCCTCATGTGCTCATGTAAGAGTTTTTCCTGAAAGTTCTGTATTTTTACCCATAATCTGTTGATAATCTAATATAGATTATCTAAATCCACATGCATGAATATAAATTAAATAAATAATTATTTGTGTACTACCAGGAAGCATAGACAAGTGCTCTATTGATGAGCTACACTATCTTGAGCAACTTACTTACACTTAATAACTGAATAACTTGCTTCCTTTCACTATTTTTATTTTTCCAATGACAGCTACACAGCCTTCATTAAACTTTTACCTGATTTCTATTTTCAATTTCCATAAGAAAAGAAAATAGCAATGTATTTAATGTATTTAGGATTTTTGTTTGTTTTATATTGATTTCAGGTCTTCCCTATATGAGAAATATATACTCTACCACTGAATTACATGCCTAATTTTCAAACTGTTAGGGTCTGGACTTGAAGGACATGACTACACACTTGAAATAAAGCAAAGCTTTAATCCATCAACCAACAAGCTCAAACTGACTGACTGATCAGGGCCACCCAGTTGTCATAAGCCAGGTTATATAGGACTAAGACCAGGAAGTCTTGATCTTTAAGTTGATTAGCCAATCAACTTGTCTAGAACATTTCTAGAGTATTTCATCATGTCCTTTTATGGCTACATATCTAATGTGGTATATTGTGGCTTATAGGACCTTGGGGTCTGCATCATTATTGTTGGGATAGAAACTTAGCCCTTAATGGAACTTAGCCTTGTTAGCCTTAAATGGAAACTTAATTTTAAGTTGACAAAATGGAGTCCCTTCTGCTCCAGGCTTCACAAAACTTCTTTAGTTTTTTGTTTTTGTTTTTAAGGAATGGGGAGCATACCCAGTGGTGCTCAGGGTTTATTATGGGCTCTGCACTCACAGATCACTCCTGATAAGCTGAGGCTCATTTCACTGTGCCCCTTTATCAAAGATTAATTGATAAATACCCGCGTCAGTCAGGATATTCAAGTATATTTTACTGATAAGAGCATCTGTCTTCATTCAAATGCCATGCTGCTTTAATGACTGCTGCTTTATAGTACAGTTTGAAGTTGGTTGGGGAAAGTGATGTTTTTCCATTCTCATTTTCTCAAGAATTGCTTTACATATTTGTGGAGGTTTATTGTTCCATATGAATTCAGAAATATTTGGTCTATTTATTTGAGACATGCCATGGGTATCTTGAAAGGATTTTTAATAGATCCTCATTAAAGGTGTAAAAGAATTCACTATTAAATCTATCTGGGTCTGGACTTTTTTTTTTTGAGCTTTTAGATTATCATTCCAATTTCCTTAATAGTGATAGATTTGTTCAGTTATTCCATCTTGGTTCAAAACTTTGTAAGTGATATGAGTCTAAGAATTGACTAATTTCTTCCTAATTCTCTCATTTTGTGGCATAAAGATCTTCAACGTAATCTCAGATGAACCTTTGAATTTTTGTACTATTTGTTGTGATACCTCCTTTAATTTCTAATTAAGTTTATTAGGGTTTTATATTTTTGTGAGCCTTGCTAATGGTTTATCTATCATATTTATTTTTTCAACTCTTGATTTCATTTATATTTTAAATTGTTTTGGGGGTATCCGGTTCATTAATTCCTGCTTTAATTGTATTTTTTTCCTTACACCTGTCTACTTTCAGGTCATTTTATTAGTCATTTTCCAATTTCTCAAGTTGTGCCATTATGGTATTTATGTAGGCCCTTTGTTGGCAAAGCTATAAATTTTCCTCATAATACTTCTTTTTCTGTGTCCCACAAATTCTGATCATTTGTGTATTCATTTTTATTTGTTTATTTTTATTTTTATTTTTTTTGGTCACACTCAGCAACACTCAGGGGTTACTCCTGGTTTTACGCTCAGAAATCACTCCTAGTAGACACAGGAGACCATATGGGATGCCGGGATTCAAACCACCGTCCTTCTGTATGAAAGGCAAACGCCTTACTTCCATGCTATCTCTCTGGCCCCACCTTTATTTGTTTATTTTTATTTGTTTCCAAGAATCTTTTATTTCCTCTCTGATCCACTGATTTTTTCAGTAGTGACTTGTTAATTTTACAGGTATTAAAAGTTATTTTTCCATTTCTGTTTGCATTCTGTTTCTTTTCTATTTGTATTCTGTTTATGTTTTCAATGTGTCATTGTCTATGAAGATAAATTGATACAATTTCTATCCTCATGATTTAATAAAAGGTACTATTTGTGGCCTAACATGTGACCTATTCTTAAGAATTTCCCATGTGAATTGGAAAATTATATATATACATATATATGTATATATAAGCTATATATATATGTATATATAAGCTATATATATATGTATATATAAGCTATATATATATATATATATATATATATATATATATATATATATAAACTATGTCCCTCTCTTCTATTTCTTCAGTAAAATCCAGTAATATCATTTTGAATTTTAGCTTGGTTGATCTAACAAGAGGTGACAAAGAGTTGTTAAAGTCTCCAACTTCTATTCTGTTGCTATTGATGTCTTTCTACAAAACTAGTAATTGTTTTAACTACTTTGCTGCCCTCTCATTGGCTGCATATATGTTTAGGAGAGTGATTTCTTCCTGAGTACATATCCCTTGCTTATTAAGAAATTACCCTCACTGTCTCCTATAACCTTTTGAAACCTGAAATCTATGTTGTCTTATGCTAGTAAGGCTATGCCAGTCTTTTAAAGGGAATTGTTTGTTTGAAGACTTGTCTTCCAACTTTTGACTTTGAGTCTGTGTTTGCTTTAACTATTCAAGTATGTTTCTTAATGGCAGAAGAATGTCAGATTAAGTTTTCTGATCATTTTGCCATTCTGTGTCTGTTTCTCTTAATTTGTGCATATAGTACATTGATGTTGAGAAAGATTATTGTCATGAAATTATTTGTAATCTTTTCTAGAAGTTTGGAATTTGTAGAGTTTGTCTTGCTGTAAATTAGACCCTTCAGTTCCTTTAAATTTTGTTTTGAGTCTATAAAGTTCATGAGTTGTTATTTATCCATAAATATGTGTACCCTTTTCTCACATCTGAATGTGAGTCTGGTTGGGTGAAGTTGTTCTGGTAAGGCATTAATTTTGTAGGGTTTTTCACTGGGAAGTTTGCTTTGGATGAGTATGCTTTAAATATTAACGATGCTCCTTTGTATAATTTCCTTTTAGATCTTGCTGATTTCAGTAGTCTATCTCCATTAATACCTTTCATCATAAGACAAGGATGTGCCTTGTAGGGCTCTTATTTGGGTATCTTTTAGATTGTACTCTTTGGTTGTCCAGGATTTGGGTGAATGTTCTCTTCAGCTCTGGGAACTTCTCAGCTATGATGTCTTTGTTACTTCTTCATATTGTTCTTTTTTTCTGGTTCTCTGAGACCCTGTCGATTCTTTTGTTGCTTCTGTTTTATTCACTCCAAAGCTCTACTGTTTTGTTTTTTTTTTTTTGAGAATTTTTCCATCTTCTGTTTGTTTATTTTTAAGACACATTTCAATCTTTTTATATTGTCTGAAGGTGTTATGCAACACTTCTTTGAGTTCACTGATTCATTTCTCAGCAGTTTTTACTCTGCTGGTGAGGCTTTTGTTTCACCTTCTACTGAGTTTTTCATTTCATCTACCAAGTTTTTCAGCTCTGTCATTACTATTTGAAATGTTTTAATTTTTACTATCGTGTTCTTTTGAATCTTAATTCCTGACCATCACATGGTCTCTTTGAGTTTCTTGAACATTTTCAGTATTTTCTCTCTAAAGTCTTTATCAAAGAGGTTATATAGGTGTCTGATACAAGATGGGTCCTCAGACCTAGCATCTTCATTAACTAAACATGGTGGAGTTCTGTGTTTCTTTCCATTGTGACTATTGCTGTACAGTAGTGTTTCTTATGTGTTGCACTATAGAAATGGAAGAAATTTGTAGATGCTGAAAAAGTACAATGGCTCTTTTCTGGACATAGCTCTTCTGAGTAGCACAGGGGACTCCATTGCCAATCTGCCTGACTGTGCCAGTTTTTTGAGACTGTGTGGCTAAGAACCCCCCTTTCTTTGTACTTCTATATCCCTTAGGGGCACACAACCTGAGGTAAAATGATTCTTCTGAGTCACAAAGAGGATGCAGCTGTCATTCTGTCTATCTGCATCAGTTTCTTGCAACTGTGTCCAAAAATTTTCCATATAGAGACAAATCATTAAAATTAATTTAAGAGTATAGAAGCCAAGAAAAAATATGGCTGGATATATTATTCAGCTTTTAGAAACCAAACAATAAGATGTGGATTATAAACATATGGAACATTTTATAGACCAGTGGTTTTCCAATACTAGTCAGAGATATACTAAGTGTCATTTAAACACTAGCTTTTCAAACTGTGCATTGCGATCCCATATGGTGTTGAGTAATGGAATGTAGAGATTACAAAAAATTGGAAACAGTTGAAGATTTATAAATGTGCAATAGCCAAGAAGCAATTTAAAGTCAATTATATAGGGTCTGGAGATATAGTAGGTAATATACCTGACCTGAGTTTGATCCTCACACCCAAGAATCAAACTTCCCTAAGCTCCCAGAGTGTCACATGAGGAGTAAGTTTTGAGCATGGCCTATAAAAGATAGGAGGAATTTAAAAAAGGGCAGGGGAGAAAAGAGGACAAAAGGGAACAAAAAGAGAAGGGAGGTGAGTAGAAAGAAAATGAGGGGCATGCTCACACTAACAGCCACAGTTCTGCTATTATGCTATTAGCCTTTGGCCTATTGTACCAGTTCTGAGTATGTAACATATTCCACACACACTTTACTAACCTACCTATTTGGAAGGAGCATATATTCTACTTATTAGTTACTTCTTTGAGTGAGGGAAAATAGGGGAGGGGCAAATCTTACTGCACATGTGTGAATATGAAAGATTTATGGATTTGCTGCAGTCTGAGACATGAAGGGATTAGGTTGGGTTTCCTGATGACAGTCTGGCAAAGGGATGCCTTAGACCTTGTCATTTAAAAGGGAAAATTGTAACATGCAGAAACAAAAACATGCAGAAAAAGAAAGATAGGGATGATTAAGAATGTATAGTCACATAGTTGATTGCAAATTTTCTTATTATGGTCATATTTATGGACCATTTATTTTTGGTTCTTTTGAACTACTTTCTTGTAATAAAGGGGGCATTAATTAAAAATATTTGTGTTCACCTGTTGTCTTAATATAAATTAAAAAATCCTATTGTTGGTGTAGGGATGGTGAGGCCTTTCTGGGCTCGACTTGGCTCCCACAGCCTCTATGGCCTGGCTGGTCTGGATGTTGCAGAGTGAGGACAGAGAGATTCACAAGACAATAAAATGAAGTTCCAGGTGTCAGCCAGCTTTATTTCACAGTCCCTACCTCCATGTACACCTCCTCACATGACATCCTACTAAGCCTTTTTCTTGTAGCTACTTCTCTACTCCTTCTGGCTCTCAGCCTCTGTCTACCTTTCAGCTGCTTTTTTCCAGGCATCCTAACTGGCTTCTAGGCTGTCTAACTCCCTTTGGTGATGCTACTGCTACTGCTGCTTTGATGATGCTTAATTGCTAATACTGAATCCGATGCTGAATCTCTGATGATGATGCCTCTCAGACACTTTTCTCTCTAACTCTCCTTCTTATCTCATCTCTCTCCCCAAGTTAGCCTCCTTTACGCTCCCATTCCATGTGTGGGCAGTTCTGATCATTCAGGTGGGAAAAATAAGAGTGGGGGAGGGAATACCCATATCCACCAATCATGCTCATCTTATCTACAGAAAATTATTAGTTTAAAGAATAGCAAGCTGAAACCTGGGTTTCTGTGCACTTACTTAGGTTTCCAAGGTCTCAGCGAACCTTATATCATTCCAGCTACCCCCAATGGCCTTGGAATATCCCCAGCATCCCATATAATTTCCTGTGCACCACCAGGAGTGATCACTAAGTGGAGAGTCCAGAGAAAATAGTAATATTTTTAAGTTATCTACATATTTTCTCTCCATTAGAGTCATCAAAATATTCTTGTATATTGAATGTCTCGGTCCAGTAATTTTTTCCCTCAGATATTTAATGTTTTGTTAAATACAGTCTTCAACTCTTTTTTCTTTTTCTTTTTTTTTTTTTTTTTTTGGTTTTGAGGTCACAATCGGCAGTATGCAGGTGTTACTCCTAGCTTCTAGCAGACTCGGGATCATATGAGATACCGGGGCTCAAACCTTGTTTGGCCGTTACTTACTTGCAAGGCAAATGCCCTACCTGCTGCAATATCACTCCGACCCCAGTCTTCAAATCCCTTGAAAGGACAAGTATTTCACCACCATTGTGGGAATGGAGGCCATCAAGGCAAGCTGGTAAAAATCAAATCAAGCCTTATCATCTTTTGGGGGCGATTGGGCCACACCCAGTGACGCTCAAGGGTTACTCCTGGCTAGTGCTCAGAAATCGCTCCTAGCTTGGGGGATCACATGGGACACCGGGGGATTGGACCACAGTGCCGCATCTGTTCTAGGCTAACACGGGCAAGACAGACGCACTACTGCTTGCTCCACCATTTCATCACCACTGTGGGAATGGTGGCCATCAAGGCAAACTGGTAATAGTCAAGTCAAGCCTTATCAGCTTTTATCATTTTTTAAAAATCATATGTCAGTCTGGCTCAAGAAACAAGATAGTAATGCATAACTCCCTCCTTTTTGGTAAATATCAAAAAGAGATACTGTTCCAATTATTTTATTTTTGTCATATCACCATAAAATATGCAGTTAAAAAGTTGTTGGTAATTAAAGTTCAGTCATACAATATTCCAACACCTATTCCTTCATTAATGTACATTTCCCATCAACAATGTCCCCAGTTTCCCTAATGCTTCCTATCTCAATCAAAGCCCTACCATATGTCTTCTTGTCTCTGCCTCTCTCTAAATTTGACCTCTGATATCCAGAACAATATCTACTTTCGTGCATTATCTCATTTTCATATTAGACCCTTCTCTACTCTATCTGTACACACTATTCTTTGTGGCAAGCTTCCTAACCTGGACTGAATCTCAGGACCTTTATCTCTATTATCTAAAGATATTATTAACATACTATTTTCAAAGACACTGTTATTATTAGGAGGAGGAAGAGATGAAAAGTGATGAAAAGTGAATATGTAAATATATTTCTAGCTCATGAAAAATGTTTAGACATGAAAACTGGCATTAATCACTGATTGGGGACAAACAGCAAGAACAAATATAAGAAGGAAATGATGCATGGAATTGCAGTCTTACAGAAGTGCTACAAAGACATCCAAGTATATCCATGGATGTGAGTTAACATCTAAAATTTAGGAAAAAAATCTGAGTTTAAGATATGTTTATTAAAGGGATTAGCATAGAAATAAAGAAGTGGAATGTACTGAGAGAGAGAAAGTCATTAAGACTATCAAATCATGAAAGCTAAAGAGCATGAGAAACACTTAAATTTTGAAGTGGGGAGCAATTCACCAAAGAGACAGTCATAAACTGTGAAGAACCCTGTGATCACCCACAACACTTTGAAGCCCAAGGGTATCTAGTTCAATGTTAAGAATCCCTAGCAATTTAGTCTAATTGAATCTTGGATGTCAACAGAGTAAGACAAAGCAAAAATCAAAGATAGGAGTTCCCAGAACTGTGTAACTAGAATTAGACTGTGAAAGTAGAATTCCATAGGACTGTAAAATTTCAATGGAAAAAGATATTTGGAAAAGCAAATATGAGGTAGCAAAACAGTCCAAGGTGGAAAGATATAATATGTCAAGTACACTACACTACCAAAATGAGATCAGAACAAAACCAGAGAGGGGAGAAGTTATGAAAAGTGTGAACTTGAGTGTGGGTCTATGTAAAGTAATAACTCCCACATGAATCAAGAGCTGTACATGGGACCAGTGCAATAGAACAGCGGTAGGGCATTTGCCTTGCATGCAGCTGACCCAGGACATCCTCGGGTTCAATTCCCATCATCTCATATGGTCCCCTGAGCCTGCCAGAAGTGATTTCTAAGCGCAAAGCCAGGAGTAACCCCTGAGTACTGCCGGGTGTGGCCAAAAACCAAAATAATTTTTTAAAAAAAAAAGAGCTGAACATGATATATATCTACAATAGTTCTTTTCTCTGGTAACATTTTTTAGAGAAATCACCTTTTCATTTATTTTTGTTATTATTTTTTCAAGTTTATAATTCCCATTGGTCCCCTTTTTCTAATTCTACTTTTTTACTAGTGTTCTTATTTATTGAGTCCTTTGGAAATGCTCTTTTTTTAAGTATATATGTAACTAATTGGTGTTATCAATATTTCCTTTGTCAGGGTTTAATCATAAGTGATATATTAAAAGTTATTGCTTTTTACAAATTGATCAGTTTTTAAATTCTCAACAAAAATATTCCCAATACCAGTCGATTTTTGAAATAAAACATTAAACTTATGTTAAATACCTTTTAGCACTATTAAACATAGATCAATATATGGGAACACTTGGGAACAAATGTTATGCAAAAAAATGTATTGTTTTAAAATAATCACCGCCTCCTAAATAAATATAGATTTTTGAGAGTATACAGTTAATGCCCATGTAAGTCCACTGATAGTATCAAAATATCAAACAACTATTTCTTAATATATACAGTATATCTAGAAGAGTCCAGAGATTTTATGTTTATGTTGCCAAAGATATCTTGGTTTAGAAATTAAGAAAATATGAAGCATAGAGAGGTGGAGATAAAAATTATATCATATAGTGAAAGAGTTTTGCAGTATTGATTGTGTGTGCATGCATATTTTGGCCACACATGATGGTATAATCACTCACTACTAACTCTTTGCTTAGGGATCGCTACTGGTGGGCTCAGGGGAACAAATGGGGATTAAACACAGGTCAATAGCAGTCAAGGCAAGTGTTGAGCAGGCTCCATGTAGAATAGATTTAAGACAAGTTCCTTAGCATCAAATTCAAGTATAGAAGTTTACTTTTCTGATTCAGAAAAGCTAAGTTTATGTAGAAAATCATTTCCTAGGAGGTCAATTTCTTTCTCTATTGAACTGAAAAAAACAACATTCATGTCCAGAGCTTCAATTTCTTCTAGCTCCTGCAATGCAGAGATGCCCCGGAATCTATGTGGTATACTGCCATCTACTGTGTCTACACAGGAAATGAAGCCCCAGGCTTCTATGATCTAGAAGACTTTGATAGCAAGTAAGAAGCCAATCAACAAACATCACATCCTTTTATTTTTATAGACTTTATGACTATTAGAAAAATGTGCAAATAGCAATTATATTCATTGTGATACATATGACAATAATTTTAGGATAAAAAGAGAAGAAACAATCTTATTGCTCAGAAATTCATTTATAAAATTTATTATCACATTTCTAGGCATCACAGGGAATAGAAAAAGAATGTTCTCCTTTATTAAATTAAAATTTTAAAGCACTTTTATCTATAAATTTATTCATAGTTGAGTTTTAGACAAACAATGTTCCACCACCAGTTCCACCACCAGTGTCAACTTTCTTCCACCAATGTTCTCAGAGTCCATCCCATACCTCCCATTTTTAAGCCTGCCATCATAAAGGGCACATCTTTAAATTTTTTTTTGTTAAAGTTTGGGTCTCATGATTTCATTACAAAATATCTTTGGTTTGAATACTTAGTTATGTCCTTCCTTAATAGCACCAATGAACCTGAATCCCTTGACCCTGTGACCCATTCTTTCTCAATTCTATTTCTTTTCTTCTCTTTACTATACTCTGGAACCAAGAGTGTTCTAGACAACCCCTATTTAAAATATTGCATTCCTTAATACAGTTTTTCTAAATGCCACATATAAGTGTAACATACTGTATTTATCCTTCTGGCTAATGTCATTAAAAACAATATCTTCTACCCATGTTGCAGAGAATTGCATAAATGCATCATTATTTACTGATACATAATATTCCATTGTATGTATGTACCAGATCATCATGATCCACTCATCTGTTGTTGGACAACTAGGTTGAGTCCATCTCTTAGCTATTATACTGAGTGCTGTGATGAATAATGATGTTCATATGTCCTTCTGAATGAATGTCCTTCTGTCCCGGGAATAGATACCCCAAAGTGAAATTTTGGGGTTACATGGAAGCTCAATTCTAAATTACTGAGAATCCTCCAGACGTTTTTCCATAGGGATGAACCAGGCATTATTCCCACCAGCAGTAGATGAGAGTTCCTTTTCCACCACATCCCATCAACACAGATTGATCCGAGTATTTTTGATAGTTGCCTTCCTCAGTGGTGTAACATATTTTATTGCTGTCTTGATTTTGATTTCTCTAAAGATAAGTGATGATGAGGGTTTTTTTTTGTTTTGTTTTGTTTTTGGGTCACGCCTGGCAACACTTGGGGGGCTACTCCTGGCTCTATGCTCTGAAGGCGCTCCTGCCAGGCTCTAGGGACCATATGGGATGCCGGAATTCAAACCACCATCCTTCTCATGCAAGACAAACGCCCTACCTCCATGCTATCTCTCAGGCCCAATGATAAGCATTTTTATGTGCCTTTTAGCAATCTGCTAATCATCCTCAGAGAGGTGTCTGTTGGAGAAAATTGAGTGTGAAAAAGATGAACTAGGGCCAGAGCAATAGCATAGTTGATAGGGGGGTTGCCTTCCATGCATCTGAACTGAGTTTGATCCCTGGCATCCTAGATGGTTTCCTGATCATGCCAGGAGTAATTTCTGAGTGCAGGTCAGGACTAAGCCATGAACACCACCAGGTGTATTTCAAAACCAAAAAAAAAAAAAAGAACTAAACTACACTACATCACATTAAAGAGACACCTAGATTTATCTCACTTTGTGAAAAAAAAATCAATATATTGGGGTTAGAGAGATAGTTAGTTGGTAAAATGCCTGCTTTATGCACACTAGGGTTTAATCCCCAGCACTTAATATGGTCCCTTGAGCACCTCAGTCATTTAGGAGCACAGTTAAGTGTGGACCCAAAACAAACAAACAAAAAACAAACATACAAAAACAAAATAAAAACAACTAATAGAAAAATTAACATTAGTTTAAGAAACTAAAAAAGGGGAGACTGAGGAGATGATCCAATAGACTGAAGCATGTACTTTGCCTGTAGGAGTCATACTTTTAATTCCCAACACCATGGGTTCCCCCAGAATATCTCTGGGAGGTCCAGTTTCCCCAGCACTGTTACTGAGCACTACCAGGTGTGCTATTTCACACACACACACACACACACACACACACACACACACACACACACACAATGAATGTCTGACACTGATCATCAAGGAATATTATGATAGAAGTTTGGCAGTTCGTAGCATAGTTTCTACATAAAACTAGGTCTAACGTAGCTCTTTTAGCCTTTCTATAGTCCTCAGTGCAAAAATGGGGCATAATTCTCTTCATCTTCCCTTAATGAGTCCAGTAGAGGCAGAGTGATAGTACAGAGAGTACTATGCTTGTCCTGTGTGTGCCTGTTCTGGGTTTGATCCATGTGGTCCCCTGAGCCCACCAGGAGTGATTTCTGAGTAGTACAAAGCCAGAGTAATCCCTGAGAACCACTAGGTATGACCTAAATGCCAAATAAATTAATCAAAAGAAAAATAAAACCACAATATCAGATCTATGTTTTTTAGTAAACTTGACTTATTTTTGCTATTTATTAGCACTTTTAAAAACCTCTTTCAGAGACCATTGGAATTTCAGCCTTTGCTCTTAATTACAAAATATGTAAATATTTATGAAGATCTGTTACAAGAGATACATATATTCTGTAGATTATATAAATAGTTGTGTATTTATTGTTTTTGTAGTGTGCATTAATTCTTTACTAAATTATAATTATTAAGTTTTTTCAGTGTTTCAATCAGAATAATATATATAATTCATAGGTCTCAGTTTAAAATAAAAGCTTGTTTTTTTGCTGTTGTCTAAAAATTAAGAAGTTGAGATTGTAGTAACTGAGTACTAAATCAAGTGTGAGAATATCTAAGTGTTCTAAGTAAGTGCATGGACTGCATTTCTATAAAGCTAATCCTGACGAAAGTGCTCAATATATAAAGTAGTTCTAAAACTATTGCTCTTTTGGGACTCAGACTCTTCTAGGAGACTATATACCAACAATCACATTATGTAATTTTATCATCTGGAAATAATAAAAGGCACAATATTAGTAATAACCATATACTAAAATAATTTTCCATATGAAAAAATCCCAATGAATTAGTTTACCAAAAGAATGAGACTTAGGTTTAGAACCACAGAAAGCTTTGCAAGATAATAAATACACAAAATAAAAAATAAATTACATGACATAAAAAGGAAAAACTTCCTGATAAAAATGAGCATTTTTAACAACTAAATGAGTTAGAACTTCAGAAGTTGACCAATTGACCAATGTGCTAGCACCACAACACAACATGTGACCTGTGGAAATAGAACAACAGTAAAAAAAATATACCATAGTATATAAAAATATACCGTAGTAAGGCATGTTTGCAAGCCCTGGTTATTGCAAACGCACCACAACAACAAGAAGGGAAAGGTAAAAAGGAATTAAAGTAAAAATAAGTGATGTAGAGCATTTATGCATCTTTTGGCCATTTGTATTTCTCTTTGAGGAAGTGTCTGTTCATTTCTTCTCTCCATTTTTTGATGGGGCTATATGTTTTTTCTTATTCAATTCTGTCAGTACCTTGTATATTTTCAATATTAGTCCCTTGTCTGATGGGTATTGGTTGAATAGATTCTCCCATTCTGTGGTGGCTTTTGTATCTTAGGCACTATTTCCTTTGAGGTACAGAAGTCAGGGAGATGCAAATCAAAACTACAATGAAATACCATCTCACACCACAGAGATTGACACGCATCACAAAGAACAAGAATAATCAGTGCTGGTGGGGATGTGGAGAGAAAGGGACTCTTATCCACTGCTGGTGGGAATGCTGTCTAATTCAACATTTATGGAAAGCAATATGAAGATTCCTCTAAAACCTGGAAATTGAGCTCCCATATGATCCAGCTATTCTACTTCTAGGGATATACCCTAGGAACACAAAAACACAATTGAAAAATCCCTTCCTCACACCTATATTCATTGCAGAGCTATTTACACTAGCCAGAGTCTGGAAACAACCAAGATGCCCCACAACAGATGGATGGCTAAAGAAACTGTGGTACATATACATAGTGGAATATTATGCAGCAGTCAAGAGAGATGAAGTCATGAAATTTTTCTATACGTGGATATACACAGAATCTATTATGCTGAGTGAAATAAGTCAGAGGGAGAGAGATAGATGCAAAATAGTCTCACTCATCTATGGTTTTAAGAAAAATTAAAGACATTACTGTAAGAAGGCCCAGAGACAATAGAGTTAAGAGCTGGAATGACCGGCTCACAATTTGAAGCTGACCACAAAGAATGGTGAATGTTGTTAGGGAAATAACTACACTAACAACTAGCATGACAATGTTAAAGAATGAGAGAAGTAGAATGCCTGTTGTGAATACAGGAGTGGAGGAGTAGGGGAGTATTGATGGCGGGAATGTTGCACTGATGAAGGGGAGTATTTTGTGTATGACTGAAACCCAACTACAAACATGCCTGTAATCATAGTGCTTAAATAAATGTTTATTTTAAAAATCTACAATTTATAATAGATAAGTAGTAATGACTGGGGGAAAACCCTCGCAGCTAGAATAGTAGTAGTAGTAGTAGTAGTAGTAGTAGTAGTAGTAGTAGTAGTAGTAGTAGTAGTAGTAGTAATGTTTAATAACATGCCAGGTACTAAGCTGGGTTCCCTAGGGACTTCAAATGCCATATTCTAATACCTCAAAAAATAAGTGCCAGAGAGATAGTACAACAGGCAGGGCATTTGCCTTGCTTGCAGCCCACCCAATTTAGTCTCAGGTACCACAGATGATCCACCAAGCATTTCCAGAAGTGATCTCTGAACCAGGAGAAGATCCAAGATAAAGCTCTGAAGTCCTGAACATTGAAACATGTAAACCAAAAAAATTGCTCGGGTCAGAGCATAGTGCAGCACATAAAGCCATTGACTTGCACACACCTTACCATCCATCTCTGGCACCTGTAATGTCCCTCAGACCCACCAATAGATCTCTGAGCACAGAGGTAAAAATAAATTCTGAGAATCACTGTGAGAATCCCAAATCTAAACCAAATAAAAAAATAAACAAATAAATGTGGTTTTATTATGGGCAGGGGTACACCCAGTGGTGCTCAAAATTTACTTCTGCTCAGGGGTTCTTCTTGATGATGCTCAGAAAACATGAGGTACCTGATATTGATTCAGGATCAGATGAATGCAAGGCAAACAATTTAAACGTTGTACTATCTTTCCAGACCTAGTTAGTTTCATTTAAAAAATGAAAATGGGACTCTCTTAGACAAATAATTAAAGGCCAACAAAATCACATGTAGGAGGTCCTTTTTCCTTCTCTTTCACTGTTTTCCCTTCCAAGTGCTTTGTCACCTGTATTTATTTTCAGATGCTTCTTTTCTATCAGGACCCAATTTACTAGATGAATTGCCTAACATTGCTATTCTCCCTTGAATAACTGTGAAAGACCAAACATATCAAGTTAGAAAAAAAAAAAGTATTTTGAAATCATGGTATTTCAAACTCTACTAATGAGGGAGTTTTCTCAGCAGTCCAGTCATCCTAGTGCATAGGCTTGGCCTGATCAGGGCCAATAGTAGCAGTAGATCAGTTGTGGGCAAAGCATGTAGGTAGTATACAGACTATTGTTGGACTATTGGTATTAGACTATGTTAGAGACTCCTGTTATTCATTTCAATCCCTTGGTATTCAGTCAGTAACTTGCAGTTTTGGTGATTTAGAGAATTAAATGCATAGTGAATTGAAATTCTTATTTGAACTTCAAAATCTCCCTTCCCATCCCCAGGAAACCCATTTGGTCATAATATATACTTTTTTTATGTTTTTTTGAATTTTGTTTGTTAATATTTTTTGAGGATATTTGAGGATATTTTGCATCAGTGTTCATTGGTAATATTGGTCTGGTAGTTTTCTTTCTTAGTAATATTTCTGTTAACTTTTCAAATGAGCACGATATTAGCTTCATAGAAGGTATTAGTTATTCACCTCTTTGATATTTGGAAGAATTCAAGTATCAGGTGATAGTAATATTTCTTTGAATGTAATGCAGTGTTTAGAAAAATGAGTTGTTAAGAAGCACTCTAGGTCCCAGGGGTATAGAGGGGAGAAGAAAAGAAAATTGAGTAAGAGGAGAAACACAAATATGAAAAGATGGGGGAGAAGGACTAAGAGGAGTCAAGTGCATTGTGGGGGTGTTAATAAAGGATAGTACTAAATATCTAAGCCAATATCAACAACAATAAAATAATGAGACCTAAACTTTAATAATCAAAACTTAAAATGAGCCTATTATACTGGCAGGCTGGGGGTCAGGGGATGGTGGCATAGGATGCAGTCTGGGAACATTGGTGGAGGGAGGTTGACACTGGTGGTGGGCTAGACCCTGAAACATTGTATGTCTGAAACTCAACTAAAAAGAACTTTGTAAATCAAAATACTTTCAATAAAAAATTAATAAAAATCTCCCTCCCATTTACATATTGGAAATGCAGGTGAGTTAATAATTCTCTGTGTTCAGTGACAACCTGAACACATAACCTCCTTTCCTTTGTCCTCAATATTTCAGAGCAATAACCAGAAGACATGTATAAGATTAAAAATGGAATTTTATGGAATAAATATTGTTTTTTGATATTTGAATAATTGATTCTAAACTATACTAAAAAGAAAAATACCATAAACCTACTTGAGGGTTTCTTTTTCTTTCACATATATAAAAGTGAGTCATTTAAATTAAAGTTGCATGCTTTGGTATTTGATCTTAAAAATGTTTCTGCATGGCAAAAGAAACACGAGTGAGAGAAAGAGTGGGAGAAAATACTTGCAATCAACACATAGGGCCTTTGGCTTGCACGCAGCCAATTCAGGACGAATAGTGGTTCAAATCCTGGCATCCCATATGGTCCCCTGAGCCTGCCAGTAATGATTTCTGAGAGCAGAGCCAGGTATGGCCCCTGAGTGCAAATAGGTGTTACCCCCCCAAAAAAAATCAAATAAAGGGTTGATACCTAAAATATACAAAGTACTCACAAAATTTAACCCCCCGACCAATTTAACAATCCCATTAAAATTTGAAGAGATGAAATTAACAGACACCTCTCTGAGGATGACCAACAGATGGCTAAAAGGCACATGAAAAATGCTCATCATCACTTATCTTTAGAGAAATCAAAATCAAGACAGCAATAAAATATGTTACACCACTGAGGAAGGCAACTATCAAAAATACTCCAGACACAGAGGTCTGTTTGTACCACCCAGAAAAGAACGGAAGTCTCCCAAACACGACAAAGGACCACCGGGAGAGTAAATGATCCTGAACAGAGTCTATAGTTGATCCCATGACAATATACTCCAAGGGCGGAGAAACCCATAGCTCTTAGGCTAAGTGAATTCCTTTTCGAATGACCCCAACAATTACTGTGCTAGGGCAGGAGGAAAAAAAAAAAAGCACAAAGCTTTGTTTACCTATTATATATTTGTACCTTCATTTAGTAGTATTATTATTATTATTATTATTATTTTTACTTACATAAATATTTTTTGGCCGATCTCTCTGTGTGGGCGTGCTTATTGAAGCTGGTGCCCCCAGATATACCTAGTTTTTTCTCCTCTTTTCTTTTCTTTCTTTAAGGGCTATGCCATTTTTTTTATCTCAAGACCATAGCGGTTTTTGTTTTTTGTTTGTTTATTTGTTTTGTTTGTTTGTTTTTGTTTTTGTTTTGTGCATGTGTGGTGCCTACCATTATTGTTGGAGTCCTCACTGGATAATGGACACTTTTTTTTTGTTTGTTTGTTTGTTTGTTTTGTTTTTTGTTTTTTTTGTTTTTGTACTGATGGAATGTTTCATTTTCTTTTTTCTCCATCGCCCCCCAAATCGATGATGAGAGCCTATAGAAGGACTCTGCCCACTCTAGGAGTATTAGACTTTCACCCCAGTTTACTACTTTTCTCTTCTTCAGACCAAACCACGCAAACTTAACTAGCTAGGCCTGCCTCCTGGTTAGAGGGGGAAATTAGGGAGACACCTAGACCAATTAGATGCAAGACTACTATGTGGTGGGATAGGTACATAGGGGACCACATATCCTAGCAGCCCTGGGGGTGAGGGAGGTGGATATGGGAGATAGGACAAAAACGGAGGTGAAAGGAGGACAATTTGGTGATGGGAATCCCCCCTGATGTTATGTAAATATTTAACTAAAATATTATTGTCAACATGTAAACCACTATAATCAAAATAAAAATTAAAAAAAATACTCGGATCAATCTGTGTTGATGGGATGTGGTAGAAAAGGAACTCTCATCTACTGCTGGTGGGAATAATGCCTGGTTCACCCCTATGGAAAAATGTCTGGAGGATTCTCAGTAAGTTAGAATTGAGCTTTCATGTAACCCCAAAATTTCACTTTGGGGTATCTATCCCCAGGACAGAAGAACATTCATTTAGAAGGACATACGAACATCATTATTCATCACAGCACTCAGTATAATAGCTAAGAGATGGAATCAACCTAGTTGTCCAACAACAGATGAGTGGATCATACATACATACATACATACATACATACATACATACATACATACATATATGCAATGGAATGTATGTACATACATACAATGGAATATTATGTAACTGTAGGAATAATGCATTCATGCAATTTTCTGCAACATGGATGGAACATATTGTGTTTAATGACATTAGCTAGAAGAAGGATAAATACAGTATGTTACACTTATATGTGGCATTTAGAAAAACTGTATGAAGAAATGCAATAAATAGGGGTTGTCTAGAACACTCTTGGTACCAGAGTATACTGAAGAGAAGAAAAGAAATAGAATGGAGAAAGAATGGGACACAGGGTCAAGGGATTCGGGTTCACTGGTGATATTAAGGAAGGGCATAACTAAATATCCAAACCAAAGATATTTCATAATAAAATCATGAGACCCAAACTTTAACAAAAAACTTAAAGATGTGCCTATTATGATGGCAGGCTATGGTATGGGATGGACTCTGAGAACATTGGTGGAAGAGAGTTGGCACAGGTGGTGGGACTGATGTTGGAACACTGCCTGTCTTGATCTCAACTATGAATAAATTAAGATACTTTAAATTGAAAACTCTTAAAAGAAACTCAATTTTTTACTATGAACTAGGAAAATAGGTTATAGTTTACAGTGCTATGAGAATTAAATATAATGCATGTGATTGCCACTTAAATGATCTATATTATTATATTAAGAGCAGGTATAAATGACCAGTTGATTTAATATAATTATTTCTATGTTTTAACTAGCACTTACACAGTAACAAATAAGAAGAAAAAATATATTATTCTTACCTTACCATCCATTTATTTAATTAAGTACCTGGATTTATAAGTCATTAAAAGCTTTAACCTCCTGATACCCAATTATGCTCTCTCTATATTATACAAATAATGCTAATATTAACTCAAGCAGTTTGAATCTTAGGTAATCCTATCCCTCTCCTGTTTAAGTAGTCAAATGAACTTAGAACTCTTTATTTAAAAATAATACTTCAATATTTCCTGATAGCTCTAGAAATGGTGTGTATATCGAACCAAAACTTTATTTTTAATCATTAGTGAATACTGTTTTACATTCTCTTTATGAAACAGCAAACATAATTGAAGAGTTGTGTGGTACCAGCACTAAATTATGGACTTAAACTAAGGCCTATCCTAAGGGTAAATGATAAGAAAATGATAAAACTAGTTCAGTGATTGAGCACATACTGTGTAAAGATACTGGAATTAATTTTAAATATCATGGTGCTAGAAATGAAGATTAACTCTAGTATTAAGTTTTTACAAGAGTGAAATAACAGTGGATATATAAGTGAGAGGATCGAATTCCTTTATTCTTTTTTCCTTAACGTCATGATTTTATCCCTGAGTTCACAAAATAAAATCAGTACTACATTAAAATAAAAGGCCTTCAAACCCTGAAACATATGGATAAGATGAGGTGTAAAAACACCCAGAGATACTATTCATCATCTATCCACCCACCCATCCATCCATTTATTTTATGCAACAGTAAATTTCATAGCCCTACTTTGACCCACATATTTTGATAGGTAATAAATTAATGTATCATAGAATTGACTCCATAAGCCCATAATCTGGGTTGGCAATCATCTAATCAAAATATAATGTGTGGTTGGCTTATTGGTACAGGATGGAAAAAGCATGAGGTAGTTGCCACTAATTGTGCTGGTGCAGTGAGTAAGAAGGCCAAAGAATGCACTGAATCTTGCACGTGTGCACTTTAACTATGGCATATTCTTATAGAAGAGTGATGTGCATATCTGATTTCTATCCCTACTAGGTCACATTCCCCCAATTTGGCACATTTTACTCTTTTGTTCCCTCCCCCAACATTGTACAATAGTGTTCAATATAGCATTGGTAAAGTTCCAAATGACATGAATTGAATTACAAAACATCTTTTGAGGATAAAATATGAATATTGAAAGAATGATTGATAAAGTACGGGGTAATGAACAAAGAAGGGAATCTTTTGAAAGTATCAAAGCCATGGACAAAACTGAAATTATCATGAATTACAGAAAAGCTATCTCTATAAACTTCCGTGCTAATTGTTCAATATTCAAAACAATGACTTGAGCAAAGATGAGAATAGTCAAATTTGTGATAAAAGATATTTTTAAAGAATCTAACTACTTTGATACTTTGAAAGAAATAAGCCCTAAAGGCTTGCTTTAAAACCATGTTCAAAAACTCTCACATATGAACATATCCAATACCCTGGGCTAGTTGACCTATTAAAACACAAAGATTCTACATTAGTTCACAATGTCATGGCATTTTTTTTCAAATGTATGAATTAAGTCTTTAGTGTGAATAGACAGTGAGAAGGTTTTTTCAATGAATAGCCTTCCTATTAATATTAACATGGTTCATGACATTTTACAATGCATTATTGTGGCACATATCATAGCATACTGAGATTTAGAGATAAAAATAGGAGGCAATCAAAGGAACAAAGGCAAAAATGTAAATGACACTATTTGAAAATTAAGTTAAATATATAATGAAGGGGTGCATAAGATGATTAAAATAATAAAGGAGAGAAGCAAACTAAAATCAGACTGCAAGAGACATCTGTAAGAATGTTTTCTGGACTAAAGACATTCTTTCAGTGTTGGAAATATGGTACAGACTTACACAAATCTGGTTACACCACCAGCACCTATTATAATACCTTGAACCTCCCCAAGAGCAGTACATGATTACAGAGACAGGAGTAAGCCTGAACATTTGGATGTGGAAGGAAAAGAAAAGAACCAAAAGAAAATAAGAAAAAGGGAGAAAAGAGAAAGAAAGAAGAAAGAAAGAAAGAAAGAAAGAAAGAAAGAAAGAAAGAAAGAAAGAAAGAAAGAAAGAAAGAAAGAAAGAAAGAAAGAAAGAAAGAAAGAAGAAAGAAAGAAGAAGAAGAAAAGAAAGAAAGAAAGAAAGAAAGAAAGAAAGAAAGAAAGAAAGAAAGAAAGAAAAAAAAAAAAAAAAAGAAAGAAAGAAAGAAAGAAAGAAGGAAGAAAGAAAGAAGAAAGAAGGAAAGAAGGAAAGAAGGAAAGAAGGAAAGAAGAAGAGAAGAAGGAAGAGGAAGGAAGGAAGGAAAGAAAGAAGAAGAGAAAGAAAGAGAAAGAAAGAAAAAGAAAGAAAGAAAGAAAGAAAGAAAAAAGAAAGAAAGAAAGAAAGAAAGAAAGAAAGAAAGAAAGAAAGAAAAAAGAAAGAAAGAAAGAAAGAAAGAAAGAAGAAAGAAAGAAAGAAAAAAGAAAGAAAGAAGAAAGAAGAAAGAAAAGAAGAAAGAAAGAAAGAAAGAAAGAAAGAAAGAAAGAAAGAGAAAGAAAGAAAGAAAGAAAGAAAGAGAAAGAAAGAAAAGAAAGACAGAAAAAGAAAGAAAGAAAGAGAAAAGAAAAGAAAGAAAGAAAGAAAGAAAGAAAGAAAGAAAGAAAGAAAGAAAGAAAGAAAGAAAGAAAGAAAGAAAGAAAGAAAGAAAGAGCAAAACACCTCTTTAGAGAATAAAGTTTTCCCTCTCAGCCAAAACATGTGTGAAAGTTAGAGCAAAGATATTGGAAGATACTAGAGTTGTGAGTGTTTTAGAGAGACAGACAGAGACAGAGACATAGAGAGATGCGGCACACCTCGCAGTGCTGGCTAATCCTCCCAGTGCGGTACCTAAGTCAGAGAACTAGGAACCAAAGCATGCTATCTTTTTGGTCCCACTAACGATAAGTTACCAAATGCCAGAAAGAAAGTTCAAGCATTTTGAACTTGCCTTGCATGCTGTCAGCCCCAGTTAAATCCCAAGTACTACAAGAAGAGACTTCCTATAAATTTAGTAGTACTATGAGCAACACCCATGTTATTTCATGCCCCCACAACAAAATATATCTTAAAACTATTCACAAGAGCAAGATTTATATCTGGTAGCATGTAGCTGATGTTGGGAGCTGGCCAGGCAATGAACTAGAGTTAAGTAATTTTTCTATGTAAATTTCAAATAAAGGGTAGAATAAAGCTTAACATCAGTGTATAGTGCTATCTTTCTGTCTCTTTTTATTTTGGTCTTGGTCTCTCTCTTCCAACTCACTGTAATTTAAACAATGTAAGTTTGAAATTTCAAGATATTTTGCTTTAAATAGTGGCTCTTTTTTGGGGGGGGCACATCCATTGATGCTCAGGGGTTACACCTGGCTATGTGCTCAGAAATTGTTCCTGGTTTGGGGGACAATATGGAATGCTGGGGGAATCAAACTGTAGTCCGTCCTAGGCTAGCACTTGCAAGGCAGACAGACACCTTACCTCTAGTGCCACCGCTCCATCCCCTCTTAGGCTTTTTTTTTTTTTAATAATTATACTCTTAGTTAACTATCAAGATGTGTCTAACATAGCTGCCACCTTGCTTTTTTTCTTTTAAGTTTTTCAGAACACTAACATTGTAATAAGCCACATCCAGATGCTGGCAGAATAATTCCCATTTGAATTTGTCTGACTATGTTCTGTCTAGGTTCCCATTAAGCCTATATTTTATATTGTTTCTTTTAAATAATCTTTATTTTTGAATGCTAAACAATTATAAAAAACATTTATTAGATACAATTTGATTTGAAAATTATTTAAAGTATGAAGCAAAATATTTAATGTATTAATCATTGATCTATTTTGCTGTCAGATGCTTTCGATTAGGCTAAGACAATATATACAAGCAGTTGTGTGTGAATCTCAAAATTTCTAAACATGTTTTTTTATAATTGTTTTTATAATATCTTTATTTAAACATCTTGATTACAAATATGATTATGATTAGGTTTCAGTCATGTAAAGAACAGCCCACTTCACCAGTGCAACATTCCCACCACCAATGTCCCAAATCTCCCTCCATCCCACCCCACCCCACCTGTACTCCAGACAGGCTATCCAGTTCCCTCATTCATTCACATGGTTATGGTAGTTCTCAGTGTAGTTATTTCTATAACTGCACTCACCACTCTTTGTGGTAGGCTTCATGAAGTGAGCTGGAAGTTCCAGCCCTCCTCTCATTGTCTCAGGATTGTTGCAAAAATGACTTTTATTTTTCTTAAAACCCATAGATGAGTGAGACTATTCTGCGTCTCTCTCTCTCCCTCTGACTTATTTCACTCAACATAATATATTCCTTCACTCACATTCTAAACATGTTTTTTTTAATATGATTTTTATTTTGATCATAGTGTCTTACATATTGTTCACAATAACATTTTAGGTACATATTTTACATAAAATCAGGGGGATTCCCATCACCAAATTAGTCCTCCCCTACACCTCCATTTTTGTCCTACCTCCCATTTCCTCTTCCCTCACCCCCAGGGGCAGCTAGAATATGTGGTCCCCGATCTGTATCCAACCCACTACTTAGTATCTTGCACCTGTTTGGTCTTGATGCCTCCCTTATCTCCCCCTCTAACTGTAGGCAGGACTAGCTTAGTTCAAGTTGCGTGGGTTTGCCGGAAAAAGAGAAGATATATAAACTGGGGTAAGAGTCTAATACTCCAAAAATGGGGTGGAATCCTTCTAGAGGCTCTCATCATCGATTTGGGAGATGAAGGAGAAAAGAAGGTGAGACACTCCACCAGTACCAAAAAAGAAGTGTCAATTATCCAGTGAGGACTCCAGCTATATCGATAAGCACCACAAAAAATAGACGAAAATTTTAAGTGACTAATTTTTAGTCCTTAGAGATTTAATCTAAAATTTCCTCTCCTTCTCTACTGAGAGATTTTTTTTTTTGAATTTGAGAATTCAGAAAGTGCTGTTCATTAACCTAATGTTTTTAAGAAGAAAAAGGAGTGGGCAGTACTGTAAAGAAAGAATTTCAGTTGCTGGGATGAGACAAAATTTATGACTTTCCCACTGATTTCTTAGCCAAATCTACCCTTCTCCAGTCTCCACTTCTCCAGAGACTAAAACATGTTTGAATTAGAGTCATCATTTCCTTCCTTCTGTTTGGTGCCAGTTCTCAGAGGAAAATGTCCATTCTACTCTTTGATTCATGCAGCCCAGAGAAAGCAAAGAAAGGACCTACTGCTGCCTTTGGTGGAAGGATTCCATGTGGAGGACTGAGGGCAGGAAAGAGAGTTGAAGGGTGTGTGTGCATAATCCGTGGGTGTGAGAATGATTTCCTCCAAGGCCAGCTGTTGGCCTGGATCCCAGAGTGAACCATTTATCCACCTATAATTGAGAGATGGCAAAGGAAGTTTCTAAATGGTCCTCTCTGCCATTTTTCACAAGTTGTCTGAATATGAGGGTGCCCTGAAAACTAATGCAGAATTCTGTCTCTTTCTTTTCTGAAAGAAAAAATGTGCCTCTCTATACCTCAATCATCTTCAAGAAAATCCACCAAATGTAACTATTCTTTATGAAAAAAGCCAAGATATGGACAAATGCTCATGTTACCCTGGTCTATATTACCAGACATTAATACTTTAACCCTTCCTATTTCTAAATATTAAGTTGATGCCAAATATAAAATTTTTCTTGACACAGGCATGAAATCTATTCAGTCAAATGATATCTTCAAAGTAGATTTACCTTAATATATTTAGATTTCAGAATATTTACAATCTTTACAAATTTACAATATTTACAAAATTTACAATATTTACAAAAGATCATGTTTCTAATTAGAGATATAAGTTGAAAGCAAGTTTGCTATATTAAAATACTGTTAAAATATTAAATACTAAAATACTCACAGACTAGAGAAAGGACAATGCCAGTTGGAATTAGATTCCAGACTAAAACGCAGGAATTGATTAGAATAGAATTTCTAATTAGTCAGGAAATTAGGGATTTAAATGAGGGCTCTCCTCTGTGACAAGAAGCCAGCATACCTCAAGGGAACAAATATGGAATGAACAGAGAGGAGTTGTTACTTAGGAGGGCATTAGTAGGAACCAAATATCCTTAGTCTTAGGACAATATCATTCATTGTGCAGAGGAAGAGGGCATAAAATGTGGTCAAAAGGAACTGGGAAATGTGAGAAAAATCTGTTTTTTTTAATGGTAGTGAAATCAGTTTTATTTTATTGATTGATTGTATGATTTTTCTTCTCCCTTTTTGTTGCTGTTGTGATTACAATAACCAGAGATAGAACACACTTTACTGCTGAGCTAGTACACTTGAATGCAGGTTTGATGTGGGGGTCACTGACAGTTGTGCTACTCATGCACATTCTGCTAGTAATGCTTAACAGAAGTCTCTCTGATGCTCACATGCCTACTGGTGTCACCTGGCCTTGATGATGCTCTTTTTTTATACCCCATTACACTTCTAACTGGTGGTTGCACACTTTTAGTTGCCAACTTTACAAACACTTGGCTGTGCTCCAATCATATCATCTTTTGTGGCACTGGAGATCACAAATAGCAGGTCTTCAAAGCTAAGGTCCATACTTTGGAACAGCAACAGGTATTGAACTCATGACACCAAACTTCAAAATAGACACTTTAAATCGCTGAATCATCCCCCAGGACCTGGGTGAAAAATCTTTGACAGAACCAAAAAAAAAATGCTATCTGAAAAGTGATAGCATTCATAGCAACTTCTCGGGACCAAGTAAGATGGGGAAAATTGTTCTAAGTATCCCTAATCTGTCAATCACTATGTGAGCACTCCTGAGTTCAGTGAGAGTAGAGGTGACAGAGAGACACCAAATAAGCCTTGCTATCACAAATAGTAAAAGGAAATAGTAATGAAGAGGAAAACAATTTGGCAAGTTCAAGAAGATTGTCTTCTGTGCTATTGATGCCAAAAAAATGGAATGACCCTTATATCAGAAATAGTCAAGATCTTTTCTCTCTGTTCTGTGTTTTTCATACTCCATTCAAGTCCTAATATGTCAAAAGTTAAATTATAGGCACAGTTTATTTCCTTAAAGAGTTCAAGTATTGGGGCCGGGCGGTGGCGCTGGAGGTAAGGTGCCTGCCTTGCCTGCGCTAGCCTAGGACGGACCGCGGTTCGATCCCCCGGCGTCCCATATGGTCCCCCAAGAAGCCAGGAGCAACTTCTGAGCACATAGCCAGGAGTAACCCCTGAGCGTCACAGGGTGTGGCCCAAAAACCAAAAAAAAAAAAAAAAAAGAGTTCAAGTATTTTCCCAGTTTGAGGACTTGACCTATAAACACACCTACATGTACACTGTGTATAAAGAAATTAACTTTTTAATCAGATCCTGAGAGCAAAGTATCAGAGAACAAAAAAAAAAAAAAAAAAAAGAATAAACTAATTTTTTTTACTCCAGTAAGAAAATGGGGAAACTTGCCTTTGAATTAAAAATGAGACTTTTTAATGTGGTTCCCAGAAAAAAATGTCTCCCTTCACTGATAGCCAGACAAGGAATTTAGTTTGACCATCATGCCAGTGTGACAAAGACATCCTATAGTCCATATGAGTGACAAAAAAAATCTAACATTGTATTATCTGAGTTGAAAGAAACTTTGAATTGGTGAAGAAATAAGATCCTTTATGTTAGCTACCTATATTGATTCTGAGAGAAAGAAATTACAATATGATTGCGTAAGACATGTTGTTGTAAGAGTTAGACTATAAATGTAATTCTGTGGTCCCTGAGATAATTTTTGTTTGTTTGTTTTCTTTGATTAAAAATTGTTTATCTAAGTCTTATTCCTTGGAGGGGGTGTTGGGCCACACCCATTAATATTGAGGGATTATTCCTGACTCTTCACTCAGGGGTCATTCCTGGGAGCTCTGGGGGACCTTATGAGATGCCTAAAATGGAACCTGGGTCAACCTTTTACAAGGCAAATGCCCTACCTGCTGTGCTATAGCTCCTGCCCCTGAATCATATTCTTTAAACTGAGCATATTGAAATATTCAAAAACCATCTTAAGCAACCTTGAGACACTGATAAATTCAACAACTTAGAAATTGTTATTTCTTCAGAATTATTTATATTTAAAAAGTACAGTGGGGCCAGAGCAGTGGCACAGCAGTAGAGCATTTGCCTTGGACACGGCTGATCTAGGACTAACCACGGTTCAATTCCATGGTGTCCTATATGGTCTCCCAAGCCAGGAGCGATTTCTGAGTGCAAAGCCAGGATTAACCCCTGAGTATCACCGGGCGTGACCCCCAAAAACCCAAAAAAATAAAATAAAATAAAAAGAGGTACAGTGAGGGGGCGATAGCTCAAGGTACTGGAGCTACTGTTTTGCATCTAGAAATCTTGGGTTCAGTTTCCAATGATAACTGATTCCCCTAGCCAGGAATGTCTCCTGAGCACTTTTTCAGAGATAGACCTGAACACAGTGAACAGCTACATAAGAAATATGGGCCAGAACGGTGGTGCTAGAGGTAAGGTGTCTGCCTTGCAATCGCTAGCCTAGGACGGACTGCGGTTCAATCCCCTGGCATCCCGTATGGTCCCCCCAAGCCAGGAGCGATATCTGAGTGCATAGCCAGGAGTAACCCCTGAGCGTCAACAGGTGGGGGGGGGGCCAAAAACAAAAACAAACAAAAGGAATATATTAAAATATTTAATCTGAAACTTTTTAGTGACAAAATTATAAATTAACTTCTCCATATCTTTGTGTTCTGTTCTAGAAGAGATAAAGAATAACATTCCTTTATAATGTTTTAATGAAATTATTCAAAGTGCTTA